>NC_059286.1:9936139-9961139 GCF_017591435.1 Portunus trituberculatus
TATGACGAGACTGGATCCCTCACGCTCACCTCTGATCCTTTTTAGTTGTCGTCGTTATCATTTGTTATCTTCGCCTCACGCGTCGCCCGGGACTCGACTCTGGAGGGATGCGACGAGGCTGCAGAGAGAGAGAGAGAGAGAGAGAGAGAGAGAGAGAGAGAGAGGAGGAGGAGGGAGAGAGGACGTGCTGCAAGCATGTTTCCACTATTGCCTCTACTCCTGCTACTGCTACTACTACTACTACTACTACTACTACTACTACTACTACTACTACTACTACTACTACTACTACTACTACTTCTACTACTACTACTACTACTATTACTAGTACTATTATTATTATTATTATTATTATTATTATTATTATTATTATTATTATTATTATTATTATTATTTCACCACCACCACCACTATCACTACTACTACCACTACCACTACCACCACCATCTCCCCTGTGGTGGGGGGGGACAGACTACCACCACCGTATTCCCTGCGTATCGTAAGAGGCGATTGAAAGGGACGGACGAGGGGACTGGGAATCTCCTCCTCTGTAGTGTGTGCTCCCAATGTGACTACACTGCTTTATTACCCCATTCACTGCCTGATTGTTCATTCTTTATATCCATCTACAATTTTTTAAGACATCTTGATTTGTTTTGTAGCTAAGAATTGATGGAAATAACCCCTTCAGTATCATGACGCGTTTCCATATTCGTTCTGGTTACTATTTGGTGATTTTATACAGCTTCAGAAACTTACGATGGGTGATTAAGATAGTGAAGACTCTGGCCATTAATCTTCTGACCTCCATTCACCTTCCTGTTGTCAATAAAATGGTCTAATCGTACACAAATCTCAAGATAAAAATGTGTCCCAGTTTGAAATTGTTAACCATCTGCGCTGTTTTTTTTTTTTTTTTTTTTTTTTATCTATATCTATGCAAACATTGATGAAGTTAAGCAATGACTTTAACAGAGAAGTTGTTGTTATTATTATTATTATTATTATTAAAACTTCAATTTCTGCGTTTCCAATTTCTTTTCACTACTTCTCGTCGTCTTTCTCTCGTAACTTTTCCTGTTGGTTGGCCTAATCTCTTCCTCTTGTCCCTGTTCATGTCCTCTTTCGTGCCGCCTCGCCTTTATCACACGCCGGCCGTCACCTCGTCACCATCACTGTCACACACACACACACACACACACACACACACACACACGTCAAGACCACAGCGGCTTGGACTCTCTAGCAACATTTATCATCTTGTATATAAATCCGAAGGGAAATGTTTGCTTATAAATCCCACGTGTCATAAATCCGGGGGAGTGAGACCCTGACTAACTACAGGAGATTACACGCCGCGCTGAATAATAATGAAGAAGGATTCCGATACCATCAGGGAGAATTAGAATGCAATTTATGGTCCTCCATGTACGAATTAGCCCGTTTTGTGCACAGTCCGGGCCCTACCTGTGCGTGTGTGTGTGTGTGTGTGTGTGTGTGTGTGTGTGTGTGTGTGTGTGTGACGAAATTAATGGATGGTGGAGAGTTTTTTTAGTTTTGATAGTAATAATGATAATAATGATAGTAATGATGTTAATAATGATAATATAAACAATAGCAATAATAATAATAATAAAAATAATAATAATAATAATAATGATAATGATAATAGAATCGCACCACCATCGCCACTACACCATTACTACCTCTACTACTACTACTACTACTACTACTACTACTACTACTACTACTACTACTAATAATAATAATAATAATAATAATAATAATAATAATAATAATAATAATGATAATAATAATTCAGTTCCTCCTATTAGTATTATTATAACAAGCACCGGCACATTAGCATCATAAATGACATAGCAGCACTCAAAAACGTGAATAACCTCACCCAGCCCACAACACAAGCATTTCCTCAGCATATTACTGGCAGGGAATGGTGGTGGTGGTGGTGGTGGTGGTCGTGGTGGTCGTGGTCCTGGTGGTGGCTAGACGTCTTTCTCTAATAATAGCTCACCACACACCAACACACACACCCTCCTTAATATAATCACGTTTCCCTGTGTGCGTGCGTGTGTGTGTGTGTGTGTGTGTGTGTGTGTGTGTGTGTGTGTGTGTGTGTGTGTGTGTGTGTGTGTGTGTGTGTGTGTGTGTGTGTGTGTGTGTTCCTGTATATTCCACACTTTGATACCTTCTTGCTCTCTTAACACAAGCTCCTATCTCGTGTGTTCCTCCTACGCTTTGAAATGTCATCCTACGCGAGGGAATTCAATCCCTGTGAGCTAAAGGGAAAGTCTTGTTTTGTGTTAGTGTAGGTCGTCACTCTTCAACATTCCAGCTCATGTATGCACTTTCCTTTGTTTCCCTCTGTGTGTTGTGAAATTGTGACTCAGCGAAGGAAAACACATGAAGAATTTCCACTCGTGTCATTTTGTGGTTAATTCTAAACTTATTCCATCATTAGCGTTAGTTTTTCATTGTATAGAACTTGGTATATTGTAATTAACCCCCTTCATTACCAGGACGCGTTTTCATATTCATTCTAGTTACTATTTTTTTTCTATTTTTATTCAGCTTCAGAAACATATGTTGGGATTAGAATAGTGAAGACTCTGGTCATTAATTAATCTCTTGACCTCCATAGACCCTTCCTAAAAATATCTAATCATACCCAAAACATCAAGGTTAAAATGCGTCTCAGTACTGAATAGGTTAAGGTCCACTGGAGAACAAACATTAATTAATCTCTTGACCTCCATAGACCCATCCTAAATTCGTCTAATCATACCCAAAAACTCTGTTAAAAATGCATCTCAGTACTGAAAAGGTAAAGGTCCACTGGAGAATATACATACCAATACATATCAAACTACCTCCTCTCTTTACCCAGTGCTAATAACCAAATCACTGAGTCTCTTTCAACCTTACATTTCCAAGCAGCGGCACATGACAGCAAAGACAAGACAACAACATGGTACACTCAATGCAAATGAAGCAGAAGGAATACAAAATAAGAGACACATACGTAAGAAAGATAAAAAGAAAGGAACCACCCAGAACCACATGACTTTCTTTTTTCCCAAGAAGGGTGACAGAGGCAAAAATGTGATGGCGTGAAACTTCCCAAAAAACGCTGAATAATTAAAACAAATGTGAAGCGAAAACAAGGAGAGGGAAGATGGAAGGGAAGAGGAGTCACTTGAGGGGAGGAGGGAGGGAAACAGAGGAGGGAGGAAAATGAGAGGGAGGGGTGTGTTTGAGGACGGGAGGGGCAAGGGGCATTGAAATATGGTAGAGAGAGAGAGAGAGAGAGAGAGAGAGAGAGAGAGAGAGAGAGAGAACAAAAGGGGAGAGAAAAAGTGTCCCGGAGGAAGATTTGTGGAGGAGGAACAACGCAAGGAGATGAAAGGTGCGGAGAGTGAAGAGGAGAAGGGAAAAAGAGGGAGAAGAGAAGGAGGGAGGGAGAGAGGGAGGAGAGGAGGGAAGGAAGGATGAATAGGACAGGCCAGAGAGGGCAAGGCGGGGTCAGGCAAGTTATGAAGGAAGGAAGGAGAGGAGGAGGAGGAGGAGGAGGAGGAGGAAGGCGGGACAGGTATGGAAGGGGAAATGGGTACAGAGAGAGAGAGAGAGAGAGAGAGAGATAGCAAATCGTAGGAAAAAAAGAATGGGATAAAAAAGAAGGAAGAGAGGGAACGAAGGGAAGGGAGGAGAAAGAGACTTGGAAAACAGAGAATAAATCAAGGAGAGACAAAGAAGAAAGAGGAAAGATGAAGACAAGAAGAAGAAGAGACGAAAGGGAGAGAATGGAAGAACTAGAAGAGGAGAGAAAGAGAAATGATGATAATTTAGCGGAATTTCCTCTCTTTTGGCTTCTTTACGTTGACATTAATTATTCCTTTGCTCTCCTCCTCCTCCTCCTCCTCCTCCTCCTCCTCCTCCTCCTCCTCCTCCTCCTCCTCTTCGTGCAGTTTTATTTCACTTTTCCCTTCACGTTTTTTGTCTCCATCCTTCTCTTTATTTGTCTTTGTTCATTCTCCTTTGAATTCATTATCTCTCTCTCTCTCTCTCTCTCTCTCTCTCTCTCTCTCTCTCTCTCTCTCTCTCTCTCTCTCTCTCTCAGGTAAGAGTTACAAAACCTACAATTTGTTAATAATCAGGTAATTACATCAACATTTCCATCCCATTTTCTTTCTTGTTTCTCAGCAGATGGCGCCGCGTGACTTACTTGACCTTAATGAGTTTACCTGTGTGTGTGTGTGTGTGTGTGTGTGTGTGTGTGTGTGTGTGTGTGTGTGTGTGTGTGTGTGTGTGTGTGTGTGTGTGTGTGTAGGTTTCTTTCTCTGTTTGTCTTGTTATTTTTACTTTTCACTTCCTTTTCCTTAATTCTCTCTCTCTCTCTCTCTCTCTCTCTCTCTCTCTCTCTCTCTCTCTCTCTCTCTCTCTCTCTCTCTCTCTCTCTCTCTCTCTCTCTCTCTCTCTCTCTAAACCTCTTTCCTTTCCTCCTTTTACTCATTTTCCTATACTAATCTCCTCTTCTATATCCCCCTCTCCCTCTCTCCTCTTTTCCTCCACGTTTCCTCCTCTTACCTCCTCTCCCAGCTACTATCTCTCCCTTTCTCTCCCCTAATCTTCTCTCCCTCCCTTTCCCATCTCACCTTTCCTCTCCTCGCCTCACTAATGCTTCTAAGACCGCCTTGGTAACTGTTTCTCATTTACCTGGTCAATTAAATGCGCTTGTCGAGGCTCACCTGCGTGGGGGGGGACAGGTGAGGGAGGGAGGGACGGAGGGGAAGTGAGGCAGAGAGTAGGTATAGGGAGGGCGTTGGAGAGAAGAAATGGAGGGAAAATATGGTGACGGGGTGATGGGGAAGGTGGTTGCTAGAGAGAGAGAGAGAGAGAGAGAGAGAGAGAGAGAGAGAGAGAGAGAGAGAGAGAGAGAGAGAGAGAGAGAGAGAGAAGGAGAGTTAGAGAGAGAGAGAGAGAGGGAGGGAGGGAGAGGGCAGACAGACAGACAGACAGACAGACAGGCAGACGAACGCACAGATAGCGACACGAGAAATGAAGAGCAGCCTGTCAAGAGAGAGAGAGAGAGAGAGAGAGAGAGAGAGAGAGAGAGAGAGAGAGAAAGCATGGTAGTAGACCTAACGTGGGAGATGGAGGGAGAGATAAGAGAGAGGAGGGAGAGGGAGAGGAGTCATGGGGAGAGGAGATTTTGGAGATAGGCAAGGAATGGGTATCGTTTGATCTGCCAGTGACATGAACGCAATTAGAAAAGAAGACACTGGGGGCGATAAGGGAGATAACGATGACAGATGGGCCAGTACGAGGGCGGATGGACGGCTGGGCGGCTGGGCGGGGGACGGACAAGGGGCGGCTGTGCTAGGGAAGTATTGTAACCTTAGATACAGTTAGAACAGTATTAGTATTAGAAGACTGGCAAATGTGTGGGGTATTTTTCTATATATTTTTATTGCTCAGTATTCTTCTCTTACATAATAAATAAATAAATAAATAAATGAATAAATAAATGATCGCTCTTGGTGATGATAGTAATGGTGGTGATGTTAGATGTAGAAGAAATGATAAGTGGTGATGAATTATTAATGATGTTTTTGTGTTGATGCCTCTTGCTGGTTTAATTGCTAGTAATGATGGTGATGTTAGTTGTAGAAAAAATAGTAATAGTGGTGATGAAGTGATATTAGTGATGGTGGTGGTGATAATGGTGATAGATGTCCGTGAGGGAGCGCAGGCGTGATAGTTCTGGATTTTGTAATGATAGTAACGACAATGTTGTAGTTAGTTGTAGTAGAAATAGTAAAAGTGGTGAGATGATGATGGTGATGATTGCTGTAGTAGAAATAGTAAGTTGCTGAGATGGTGGTGGTGGTGGTGATGATTGTTGTAGTAGAAATAACAACAGTGGTGATGGTGATATTAGTGATGGTGGTGATAATGGTGATAGATGTCCGTGGGTGAGCGCCGGCGTGGTTGTGTCCTTAGAGTGCTGATGTAATGGTAAAATGTGATAGAAATCCATGTGATGATAACAAAAAATAGTGCTATTAATAACTGACTAATAATAATGACGATAGTGGTGTTGATTGACGTGATAGTAATAGTAATGATAGTACTAATATGATGACACTGAATTTTTGTATGGACAGTATTTGATAGTATTTTAATCTTACACGTGACAGAAATAGTTGTATGGTGATAGTAATGATGTTGGTTATTGTAATAGTAAAAAAAAAAAAATACTAATGACGATAATATGAAGAAGGGTAATGGTGGTGGTGACTGATATGATGGAATTGTGGCAAAAACTCATAATTAGAACTACACGGTAAAAGTTATTATGATATGCAAAATTCAGTAATAATAATGATAATGATGGCAAAAATAATGACTGGCGATTAATGAGGTCATGATTATATTAGAAAAATGAGACTTAATGTATATATCGATATTTTATTCCTCTTTATTTTTCTTCAACAATTAATTTATGTGTGTGTGTGTGTGTGTGTGTGTGTGTGTGTGTGTGTGTGTGTTTTGTGTTTGTATGTATGTTTATGTTATTTCTCCTCTTACTAACTCTTCCACGCCTCTCCTTTTCCTTCCCCTCGTTTCCTTACCCTCACTTAACTTGCCTTCCTTCCTCTCCCTCCCTCCCTCCCTCCCTCCCCTCTTGCCATCTTCACACACACACACACACACACACACACACACACACACACACACACCGATTTACACACTCCACACCCTTCCCTCTTCTGCCTTCCCTTCACACACACTCTCTCTCTCTCTCTCTCTCTCTCTCTCTCACACACACACACACACTCTCTCTCTCTCTCTCACACACACACACACACACACCTTTCTACTGTTTTTGCACTCCTCTCTCTCTCTCTCTCTCTCTCTCTCTCTCTCTCTCTCTCTCTCTCTCTCTCTCTCTCTCTCTCTCTCTCTCTCTCTCTCTCTCTCTCTCTCTCTCTCTCTCTCTCTCTCTCTCTCTCTCTCTCTCTCTCTCTCTCTCACCTTTATGTATCTTGCTCTCATTTTCCTCTTTCATCTATAACCTCCTTACCTCCTCCTCCTCCTCTTCCTCCTCTTCCTCACTTTTCCCCTCATAGCATAGACTGATACGCTGTCCACTCACTCACTCGCTTTCTCACTCACTCGCTCACTCGCTCTTCCCTCCTGGGCCAAAATTCCCTCACCATATTCTGAGTTGGCTCACCGTAGTATTTTCTTTCATTTCTTTCCTTTTTCCCCTCCCTTTGCTCCCCTCTGCTTGAAAGCGCTCGTTTCCCCTCATCAGGACCAGCAAGGGTTGTGGCTGTATCTGAGGGGAGGCAAGTGGTCCTGATCTCTCTCTCTCTCTCTCTCTCTCTCTCTCTCTCTCTCTCTCTCTCTCTCTCTCTCTCTCTCTCTCTCTCTCTCTCTCTCTCTCTCTCTCTCTCTCTCTCTCTCTCTCTCTCTCTCGTACTCGAAATGCTGGAAATGGAAAGGACTTGAAATTCTCTTCTTTGTCTTGCCTTTTTGGTGTGTGTGTGTGTGTGTGTGTGTGTGTGTGTGTGTGTGTGTGTGTGTGTGTGTGTGTGTGTGTGTGTGTGTGTGTGTGTGTGTGTGTGTGTGTGTGTGTGTGTGTGTGTTTTATGTTTTAGAGGTGGACAGAATTCACAAGGATTTTTAACGGTTGAATTCTTGTGTATGTATGTGTTGCAGAGAGAGAGAGAGAGAGAGAGAGAGAGAGAGAGAGAGAGAGAGAGAGAGAGAGAGAGAGAGAGAGAGAGAGAGAGAGAGAGAGAGAGAGAGAGAGAGAGAGAGAGAGAGGATCGTGACTTTAAATCTGAAAAGCATCGTAATAATTTTGCGAATACAAGTTTAGAGTTTCAGTGATAATAATAGTCTACTACTACTACTACTACTACTACTACTACTACTACTACTACTACTAATGATAATAATAGCGCCAATGTCTGAGAGCTTCCATTTGTCCTGGTCATTTGCACACCTGATTTTGCGGCGCTAATTGGAGACAGGCAGGTAAAGGGGCGTCCCTCGTTCACCTGCTCCACACACCTGCACTCATCTCACCCACACCTGCTGCCGCCCCTACCCTTTATCTCTCTCTCTCTCTCTCTCTCTCTCTCTCTCTCTCTCTCTCTCTCTCTCTCTCTCTCTCTCTCTCTCTCTCTCTCTCTCTCTCTCTAAGAAAGTAAATTGTATGGGGTAAAAATATACATTGTGATCTGCATTTTGTGAAGACACCAAATTATATATATATATATTTCTTTTTTCACTATCCGAAATATTTTATAACTTTTCTATAATAATTACCATCTCAAAATGTAATTAGTATCATTTTTACAACATTTTTTTAGAGCTCAAACTTTTCTCGCCTTTATATTTTTTTCATTTTTTTTTTTTTTTTTTTTTTTTTTAATCTTATTCTGAAAAATGAGGATAAAATGCTGAATGTAATATTGGATCGTGAGTCTCCTTTGATGGGTAATATTTGGTGGTGTGTGAGTCAGTACCGCGTTCTGATACTCCTTGTTTTTTTCATGTTTTTTTTTTTCTTATTCAGGAAAATCAGGATGAAATGATTAATGTAATATTGTATCATGAGTCTCTATTGATGGATAACTTTTAGTAGGTGGGCGAGTCTGTAATTCTGATACTTCTATGTTTCTAAAGGCGTTCTAGTGACAAAGTGATAAGATTTCTACAGTATTAACCCCTTCAGTACTGAGACGCATTTTTACCTTGAGTTTTAGGTAAGATTAGACGATTTTATTTGCATTACGAAGGGTTTATGCAGGTCAGAAGATTAATGATCCAGGGAATTCACTATTTTAATCCCCACATAAGTTTCTGAAGCTGTGTGAAATCACCAAATAGTAAACAGAATGAGAGTGAAAATGCGTCCTCGTACTGAAGAGGTTAAGGGAGAAACAGACTTGAGAGCCCGGCTGGTCACCTCTGTAATAGTCTTGGTGAGAGAGCAAAGCGTGTTACAAGAAATCTAGAAATATATGCAGTATCATCTCTCTCTCTCTCTCTCTCTCTCTCTCTCTCTCTCTCTCTCTCTCTCTCTCTCTCTCTCTCTCTCTCTCTCTCTCTCTCTGTCTCTCTCTCTGGTCCTTTCGTTTTGTCAATCAATATCTTCATTTTCTTTCTTTTATTTCTCCTTTCCTAATTTTTCTTTTCTTCTCTTTCCATTTCATTTCTCCCCTCTTTTCATTCGTCTTTTCTCATATCTCTCTCTCTCTCTCTCTCTCTCTCTCTCTCTCTCTCTCTCTCTCTCTCTCTCTCTCTCTCTCTCTCTCTCTCTCTCTCTCTCTCTCTCAATCCAATGACAAATATCTTGGAAATGTTCTGATAATGCCTGCTGTCAGCGACCACCCGCTTATTACGGCCCCTGCCCATTACCTCTATTACCCCCTTAATAAGCGGGCCCTAATGGCGGCCTCCAATGGGCGGGCGACCAATAGCAATCTCCCTTAGTCACTGTCTGTCGGGACGAGCCAAAAGGGAGAGACAAGATGAGGTAATAGGAGAGAAGGACAGAGAGAGACAGGGAGAGATGGAAGGAATGAGAGAGAGAGAGAGAGAGAGAGAGAGAGAGAGATTTAATTTTTTTGTGGTTCTTCATTAAATTATGTTCATTTTTTTATTATTTACTTTTTGTAAGTGTTTGTTTTCTTTCATTCTCATCTTTTGCTTCCTTCCCTCTTTCTCTTCCTCCTCCTCCTCCTCCTCCTCCTCCTCCTCCTCCTCCTCCTCCTCCTCCTCCTCCTCCTCCTCCTCCTCCTCCTCCTCCTCCTCCTCCTCCTCCTCCTCCTCCATATGTTCTTATTATGCATTTTCTTCTTTGTTCCCCATTTACATTTCTTCCTTATGTCATTGTTTCTTCTACTTCTTTCTCCTTTTCTTCTCAAATTTCATACTTTTTCTGTTCCCTTCCTTCCTTTATTTAGTTCTTGTGTTTTACCTTTATTCTCCTTGTTGTCTGTATCTTTACCTTCCTATGGGTTATTTATCTATTCCCTTCCTTTATTCTTTATTTATTTACTGTTTCCTACTTTCCAGATGTCTTTAACGTGTTTCTCTGTCATCTCTCCCTCTTTCTTTCTTCTCCTTTCCTTCCTTCCATCATTCAGTACAGCCCTTCTTCCTTCCCTCCTTCCCTCGTTCATTTTTTTTTGCCTCCTTTCACACTTCCCTCCTCTCCTCCTCCTTGTTTACCTTCCCTTACAATCGTATCTCAACTTGTACCTCCCTTCCCTCCCTTACCTGCCTTCCCTCCATCTCTCCCTCCATCCCTCCTTCCCTATATCATTAACTCTCCTTTCTTCTTCCTCCTCGTCCTCGTCCCCTTCTTCTTCTCCCTACAATAGTTCCTGCCCTCCTTTCTGCCTTCTTCTCTCCCTCCCTCTCCCTGTGCCTCTCTCTCTCTCTGCCTCCCTCACCTGCGATGGCTTATCTACAGGTTGGGAAGATACCTGCCCTTTGCTCATTCAGGTGTTCGTTGGTTGGATCTTGATAACGTAATTTATTTTCCCTCCAACGCGAGTCTGTGGGAGAGGCAAAGGGAGGCTAAGGAGCAGCCCTCGGGAGGTGAAAACTGCGTAGTGATGGAGGCTGTGAGGGTGTGAGGGTGCAAAGGTGGGGGATGGGAGGTACAGGTGGAGAAAAGTACTGGTAGGTAAATGAGGTAGGGGAGATAGCGAGGGTGGTGGTGGTGGTGGTGGTGGAGAAAACAAGAGGGTGTGTGGAGGGAAATGGTAATCAATATTTTTACTACTTCTGTTACTGTTTCTACTACTACTACTACTACTACTACTACTACTACTACTACTACTACTACTACTACTACTACTACTACTACTACTACTATTATAAATACTTATATTACCATTACTGCATCTACTACAACTACTATTACTATTGCTACTGTAACTACTGCTACTATTACTTCAACTACTTTTACTACTACTACTACTACTACTACTACTACTACTCTTATTATAAATACTTCTATTACCATTACTGCATCTACTACAACTACTATTACTATTGCTACTATAACTACTGCTACTACTACTTCAACTCCTTTTACTACTACTACTACTTATACTACTATTACTACTACTACTGCTACTACTACTACTACTACTACTACTACTACTACTACTACTACTACTACTACTACCATCCACCATTACTTCATGTTTGATAGTAGTAATAGTAGTAATAATAATAATAATAATGATAGTAATGATAATAATGATAGTAATGATAATAATGATAAGAGCAGTATTAACAAGAGCAATAACAACGGTAAAGCCAGCACAGTGAACAGCGCACAGGCTGGAACACAAAGGCGGACAAATGCAGCAACATTTCCTTACTCCCACGAACAGTAAATCTAACTATTCTGTTCACATTCAAAATTTATTCAATTATTCACTTATCCATTATTTTTCCAGGGCGGCGCAGCAAATTGTTGATATTTATATTGCGTTGTAGCAGCAAACCGGCGCGCACACTGAACACCAAATGCACTCAACCTTTTAAGTAGAATTTCAACTGTGCTTATTTTGTTTGCCAGACGTTTAATAAAATAAAGGCATTTTTGTACACAGGTCAAACAGCAGCGTGACCTTTTGACCTCTCGGGACTCACTGACATGTCATCCCCTCCTTATTTGTGACTTTTGACCTCTCGCCTCTCGCCACTCTCCTCTCTCTCCTCTCTCCTCTCGCCATTGCCATACTACTCTCTCTCTCTCTCTCTCTCTCTCTCTCTCTCTCTCTCTCTCTCTCTCTCTCTCTCTCTCTCTCTCTCTCTCTCTCTCTCTCTCTCTCTCTCTCTCTCTCTCTCTCTCTCTCTCTCACAACGTCCGAGAGAGTGGACGAGTGAGATGAGGACTGAAAATCTGTTTGATATTTTTCTTTCCATTAATCATCTCTCTATCTTTCATTTCCTTATTTCTTGCCTTATTTTCTCTTCCATCTATTACATTTACGTTCCTCCTTCCTTTTCTTTCACTTGTATCTTTCTCACTTTCTTTCCTCTCTGCTTCTTTCCTTCCATTCTTTCTTCCTTTCTTCCATCACTTCATCTCACGACCCTCTTCTCTCCTTCCCCCTGGTTCCACACTTTTGTCCTCCTTTCCCTGCTGTTTACCTTTCCTTACAATCGTATCTTACTGCCATCCTCCATCCTATTCTTCTCTCCCTCCCTTCCTCCCTCTCTCCCTACCTCCATCCCTCCCTCCCTCGTTGTGTGGGTAGTGATGTAGCTTTACTTAGCGGAGGGGGAGACAGCCAGACACCTGCCGGCGGGTTGTAATTACTCCCAAGGAAGTACTGAATGGGAGATGAGGGAGCGCTGCAAGCCTCTACGACCCTCACTTGCCTCCCTGACCGCCCCTTCAGTGCCTCGCTCACACAGGACACTCGCAGCTTGTCCTACAAACACAAGGCTCGATACTCTTAACCCATTCAGTGCTATTAACCTCTTCAGTAGTGGGACGCATTTTTACAACGAGTTTTGTGTGTAATTAGACGATTTTATTTACATTAGGAAGGGTCTATGGAGGTCAGAAGATTAATGGTAGAGTATTCACTATTTCAATCCCCATATGAGTTTCTGAAGCTGTTTAAAATCGCCAAATAGTAACAAATATGAAAATGAAAGCTGAAGAGGTTAATTCTGGTTGCTATTCAGTGGTTTTATGCAGCTTCAGAAACTCATGTGGGGATTAAAATAGTGAAGAATCTGGCCATAAATCTTCTGACCTCCATAGACCCTTCCTAAAGTAAATAAATTCGTCTAATTACACCGAAACTCAAGGTAAATATGCGTCCCAGTACTGAAGGGGTTAAACGTTGTGGTGTCGTGATTCAACTCGTAAACAGACTGTTGTGGAAACTGTTGGCCTTTTTTTTTTTTTTTTTTTTTACAAGGATGCGTTTATAATTTTGTTGATAGTTTTAATAAATTGTATGTCAAATTATTTAGGTTTTCAAGAGAGTGTGACGATTCTACCGATGATTTTAATGCATTTGAAGTTGTTCAGGTTTTCAAGATATTTTTTTTCTTCGTTCGTTTATTAATAGTTCGAGAATAATTCTGCATGTTGATCCCTTCACTACCATGACACGTCTCCATTCAGGTTCTATTTTGGTGGTTTTATTCAGCTTCAGAATCTCAAGTGGGGATTAAAATAGTGAAGATTCTGGACCATCAACCTTCTGACCTCCATAAAACCTTGTTAGTGGAAATAAAATCGTCTAATCACACCCAAACTCACGGTAAAAATGTATCCCAGTATTGAAGGGGTTAAATTGTTGGAGTTTTCAAGTGTATTTATAATTTTACTGAGACTTTAATAAGAACTCCAAGGAAGCAATGGGAAATAAATTAACTTGTGTAATGTGATGATTTGTATAGCGCTTAAAATATTGACCTTATGAAAAACTAAACGAAAATGAATATAGGTCAAGGCTTCCTCTCTCTCTCTCTCTCTCTCTCTCTCTCTCTCTCTCTCTCTCTCTCTCTCTCTCTCTCTCTCTCTCTCTCTCTCTCTCTCTCTCTCTGCATCAAACATACGAGCATTTTTTCACTTTATAAAGGAAACTGTGGACAAAAGTATCAGATGTATATTTATAATTACTTCGATATTTCATTACTTCCCCTATTTAAATATACATTGCGTTGATTTTGCTGTATTTATCATTGTGTTTATAGAGTAAGCTGACGTCAGATTCTTGAAAGAGGAGGAGGAGGAGGAGAAACAGCAGCAGAAGGAGGAGGAGGAGGAGGAGGAGGAAGGTGTAAAGGACAAGAAGAGAGGAGGATGAGAAGCAGGATGAGAAGGGAGGGAGAAGAACAAGAGAAAGTTAAGAGGGAAAGTTTGGTGGGTACCCAAGAGAGAGAGTCTTTAAGAGGAGAGGCGGAGAGAGAGATTGTAAACACTGGCTCTGGGAACACGAGAGAGAAAGAGAGAGAGAGAGAGGGGGGGGGGTCGGTTGTAGAGGCTAAGAAGTAAAAATTGGAGGAAAATTTCGGATCAAAAGGTGGAAAATAGAAAAGGAGAAAAATCAGATGTTAGGAATAAAACTTCTATCTCCTATTTTCCACTGCTCCTCCTCCTCCTCCTCCTCCTCCTCCTCCTCCTCCTCCTCCTCCTCCTCCTCCTCCTCCTCTCCTCCTCCTCCTCCTCCTCCTCCTACTCCTTATTCATCATTTTATCCTTTCACCTACTCCTTGTAATCATCCTTCTCGTTCTTCTCCTTGTCCTCTTTTGTCCTCCTCCTCTTCCTCCTCCTCCTCCTCCTCCTCCTCCTCCTCCTCCTCCTCCTCCTCCTCCTCCTCCTCCTCCTCCTCTTACATTATATTATTTTTCTTTCCTCGTCACCCTTCTCCTCGTTCTCCTATTTCTCTATTTATATCTCCTCCACTCCACTTCACCACCTCACACTCTTGCATCCATTTTTTTCCTCTTCCTGTTTCCACCCACCTCTTTCCCTTCACCGCCTCCTTCATGTCTTCATCCTCCTCTTTTTCACTCTTATTTCTCCATTTATCGCTCTATGATTTCTCTTCCTTCCTGTTTTCATCCTCATCTCTTCCTGTCCTTCTTCCTCCTCCTCCTTCTTTTTCTTCTTAATTTTTTTTTATTTCAAAGCAATGTCTAGTTTTTTCATGCTTTTCACTACAAGTTCCTCCTTTTGACATTTGATTCTCTGAGATATACTAAACTAATTTTTTTTTTTTATTTAAGCCTTATAATATTTTTGATAAAGTTTTGAAATTGTCCTAATCAATAAGGAAAACTTTAACTAGCTTTTCATGGTTTTCATTATAATATTTTCCTCTAACATTTGATTATCTGAGATACCCTGCAGTGGTACCATAATCACACAGACAGCCTTGTTAGACCCACTACGTCTGTTGCTGTCTGTTCTCTCCTTTATATTCCCTTGTATTCCTCCTCCTCTTGCTCTTCCTACATTTACTTATTCCTGTTCCCTCTTCTGCCACTGCACTTCACCTCACACTGCTGCATCCCATTTTTCCCTCCTCCACTTTCCTCCTTCTCCTCGTCCTCGTTCTCGTCGCGGGCCTGCAGCGCTCACGAGTTTACGGCAAGCGTCCCTGTCAACAAGTCATTCTGGGAAGCAAAAATAGCCTCGGCTGAGCGTCACGCGGAGGTACAAGGATGTGTAAACTGGCGGGCTCTCAAGTGGCATAACTTTTGAAGGTTGTGTTGCCGTGTTGACCTAAGGGGGCGCGCGGGCAATCCTCAGGCGTGGGTGTTCCTCAGGGTGGTGCGCGCTGAGTGGTTGTGGAGTTCAGCCTTGGGGGGGAAAGGGGGTGTGTGTGTGTGGAGCTTAGGGATGTGTGGAGGGGGGAAGGTGTGTGTGTGTGTGTGTGTGTGTGGAGGGGAAGATAAGTGTGTGTGTGTGTGTGTGTGGAGGGGGAAGATAAGTGTGTGTGGGGAGGGAATAACTTACAACTCTCTCTCTCTCTCTCTCTCTCTCTCTCTCTCTCTCTCTCTCTCTCTCTCTCTCTCTCTCTCTCTCTCTCTCTCTCTCTCTCTCTCTCTCTCTCTCTCTCTCTCTCTCTCTCTCCCTCCCTCCCTCCCTCCCTCCCTCCCTCCAAAAGGACACATACAAAACTGTCCACCCATAAAGGAAATAAAAAGTAACAATATTTTAGTACAATTTCCACCACCAACAGTTTTTTTTTTCTCCCATTTATTCATTTTTTATTCATTTTTTAATCAGCCTCCGGTCGCATTGTGGATTTTCAAGCGTGTAATATAACATTTTTTCATCATTATCTATTTTTTTCTTCCTTATTTTTTCAACCCTTCGCCATATCGATGAGTATTTAGGAAAAGGCCGATTTCCACCTTTTCCTTCCATAATGGTTTGTTTTTTATATTATTATTATTTTTATAGACTTTTTTTTTTTGTGTGTGTGTGTGTGTGTGTGTGCCACGTGACCGGACAGCGCGGCCTCTAATTAATCCTCATTAGATCATCTGGCCCTAAAAAATCACAGCCACAGTTTCACTAATGAGGGATAAGCTCCGAGTTTTGGTGTGTGTTTTTTGTGTCCGTCTGTCTGCCTGCCTGTCTCTCTGTCTGTCTGCTGCGTCATTATTGTTGGTGTTATCATTATTATTTGTGTTGTTTTTGTTGTTGTTGATATTGTTAATGCTACCACTGCTGCTGCTGCAATGCTACTACTACTACTACTACTACTACTACTACTACTACTACTACTACTACTACTACTACTACTACTACTACTACTACTACTACTACTACTACTATCTACTCATACCACTATTACTACTATTATTACTACTACTACTACTACTACTACTACTACTACTACTACTACTACTACTACTACTACTACTACTACTACTACTACTACTAGTTGTAAGTTATAATGGTGGTAGTAGTAGTAGTATTGGTTTTAATAATAAATACAAAATGCTAATATATATCATAATAAATCACATTATTACCTTTATTATTACTATTATTTATATTATTATTATCATTTTTATTATCATTATTATTATTTCTCTATCAATATTTCCACCACCACCACCACCACTCTCACCCTCACCCTCATTATCCCTCCCCTCGTCACCTCGTGCCTCATTTTCCCCTCTAAGGGAATTCAACTTTTCCGTGGTCGTAACTTTGTGGAATTTGGATTTTGTTGAAGGGTGAGACTCGCCTTTGAAAGCTGAGGGGGTGAGAGGAGAGAAGGAGAGAGGGAGAGAGGGAGAGGGCGAGAGAATGAGAGAGGGGGCATGGAAGGTGTCAAAAGGGGAGAGAGCAAAACTAATAGTGGGAGAGTTTGGAAGGAAAGTAAGAGGAGGAGGTGAAGGAAAGGAGATGTGGAGGTGTGTGTGAGAGAGAGAGAGAGAGAGAGAGAGAGAGAGAGAGAGAGAGGGCTTATGTCAACTTGGTGCTACTAAGTTTTGCTGTGTTAAGTACGAGCCTTTGGAACTATCTCTCTCTCTCTCTCTCTCTCTCTCTCTCTCTCTCTCTCTCTCTCTCTCTCTCTCTCTCTCTCTCTCTCTGCAGGGGCATTTAATCCTCTTTGTCCTCCTACATAGAGAGTCTAATTAATTTTAAGAGTATTTGTCCCACCCTACATCTCTTAATAATGAAGTTACTAGATGTTGGGTGGTTGTCTGTCTGTTGCCCTGATTCCCTGTGTGTGTGTGTGTGTGTGTGTGTGTGTGTGTGTGTGTGTGTGTGTGTGTGTGTGTGTGTGTGTGTGTGTGTGTGTGAATTTTTCCTTCTCGTGTGTTTTGATTTTTTTTTTTCCAGTTCAGTCGTGAATGGAAAATGATAAGTCACTGCCATAATCATTCTCTCTCTCTCTCTCTCTCTCTCTCTCTCTCTCTCTCTCTCTCTCTCTCTCTCTCTCTCTCTCTCTCTCTCTCTCTCTCTCTCTCTCTCTCTCTCTCTCTCTCTCTCTCTCTCTCTCTCTCTCTACAAAAGTCACAGTGTTGTCATTTTTTTCGTCATAATTTTTCATTGAATTGTTCTCGAATCACGTCCTCTTTTGTGCTCGTGACATCCTCCTCCTCCTCCTCCTCCTCCTCCTCCTCCTCCTCCTCCTCCTCCTCCTCCTCCTCCTCCTCCTCCTCCTCCTCCTCCTCCTCCTCCTCCTCCTCCTCCTCCTCCTCCTCCTTCTTGTCCTCCTCTTCCTTTATTTATACACACCATGCACCTGACAACTCAAGAGATTTTTTTTAGCTATTCAGTGTGACTTGAAAAAGGAGGAAAAAATAAAGGAAAAAAGTAGTGTTTGGAAGTCGAAGGGGCGTCATTGAGTGTAGAGAGAGAGTCGTTAGCCGGTGAGCCAGCCACGCACACTCCAGGGAAGAAAGGAGGAAGAGAACGTGATAAAGAAGGGAGTAAGGACACGAAGAAAAGGAAGATAAAGTAAATTTTTTTTGTTTGTCTTATTTTTCTTGTTTTCTCTTTCTTCTTGATTTATTATGACGTTTCTTTCTCTCTTCCATTTGCATTTTTCTTTTATATCTTTCTCTCTCTCTCTCCTTCTATTTTCCTCCTTTTATTTCTCTCCTTTTCCTTCATTCTCAACAAAGCTTTTCTCCATCTTGTCTTCTTTCCTCCCTCCTCTTTCTCCTTCCCTCCCTCCCTCCTTCCCTCCCTCTCTTCCTCTTACCGCCTCAGGCATCTCATTGTTCTTTCCTCCTTTCCTTCAATCCCATCTTCTCTCCTCCCTCTTTCCTTCCCTACCTCTCTCCTTCTCCCCGTCTCTCTTTCTCCTCGCCTTTTCTCTCTTTCTATTCTTGTGTCTCACGGTTTTTATCATTTAATTATCTTTCTTGTCATTTCGGTGTGTTATTTTCCACCACGTTATCATGTTTTGCTCTTGTTCCTATGTTTATTGCTTCCTCCTCCTCCTCCTCCTCCTCCTCCTCCTCCTCCTCCTCCTCCTCTTCGTTATTGTTCATTGTTCTCTTGTATTTTTTTGTCCCATTAAATTTGTCTTGTTTTTTTATAGCATATATATTTCTTTTTTATTTTCCTGTTTCACTATCTTGGCTCACAATTTCTCCTACTTCTCTTCCTCCTTTTCTCTTCATCGCTCTCTGAATAACTTGATATTATGTGTGTGTGTGTGTGTGTGTGTGTGTGTGTGTGTGTGTGTGTGTGTGTGTGAGCATTGCAATGTTATCTATTAATGTTGTGTTGATATTCTGCATATGTTACTGTGACTGAATATATTGTAGAGACTAAATGTATTGTGAATATTAGAAGGGGTAAGAGAGAGAGAGAGAGAGAGAGAGAGAGAGAGAGAGAGAGAGAGAGAGAGAATAACTTAGTCCCAAATGATGATAAGAGTTCATTTGGAGCAACAAGTGGTACAAATTAAGGCCAATTAGTGATGGTAATTATGACGGATGAATCGTTGTTATGTACAAACAAGGCGCGCTCATTACCAGCCAGACCTTGCCTTCATTATCGTTATTGTTGCTATTACTATTACTACTGCTACAACTATTACTATTATTATTATTATTATTATTATTATTATTATTATTATTATTATTATTATTATTATTATTATTATTTATTATTATTATTATTATTATTATTATTATTATTATTATTATTATTATTATTATTATTATTGTTCTCATGATTATTACAATTGTCATCTTCATTTTCTATTCTATATTATATCTCTCTCTCTCTCTCTCTCTCTCTCTCTCTCTCTCTCTCTCTCTCTCTCTCTCTCTCTCTCTCTCTCTCTCTCTCTCTCTCTCTCTCTCTCTCTCTCTCTCTCTCACACACACACACACACACACACACACACACACACACACACACACACACACACACACACACACACACACACACACGGGGTTCATTAGGGATATTGCCATGACGGTTCAGGGCATGCCGCATCGCACCATGCCACACCGCGCCGCGCCATGCAGAGTGACAGTGACAGCAAAAGTGATCCTGTTCACCAGACTGGCGACAAAACCACTGCGTCACCAAACACAGCTTATTTATTCCTTCCCTTCCTCGCCACTTGTTGTTTTCAATTTTTCTTTTTAATTTTTTTTGGGTAATTTGAGGCGGCGCGTGTTTTGTTGTGAATAGGATGATTGCTCCACCACGCAGACTTCACATTTGTCTCACGCGTGTTTTTCTTACCATTTCACTGTTTTCATTTCACTAGTTCTTGCTTGTTCCGTGATTACTTGAATCTCCCACAAGAGGAAAAGTTATGAAACTCAGATGTTCACGTGTGTGTGTGTGTGTGTGTGTGTGTGTGTGTGTGTGTGTGTGTGTGTGTGTGTGTGTGTGTGTGTGTGTGTGTGTGTGTGCACGCCAATGCTCTTAGAATATTAAATTGTGGAGTATAACTAAAAACAAGAAACAAGATTTCAATTTTCACACACACACACACACACACACACACACACACACACACACACACACACACACACACACACACACACACGACATGTACACATGTACATGTCAACGTTAACTGTACCGAAATCAGAGATATACTTTTAATTAGATTCTATACAGGTAGGCAGGGAGGAGGAGGAGGAGGAGGAGGAGGAGGAGGAGGAAGGCACAGCAGGAAGCCCCATCAGATACACGCAATCAGAGCAATCAGTGAGAAGGGAGAGAAAGGGAAGGGGGAGGAAAGGGGAAGGAAGAGAGAGAGAGAGAGAGAGAGAGAGAGAGAGAGAGAGAGAGAGAGAGAGAGCATATACACTTAGGAAAACCTGTTAGAAAAGAGTGAAGGGGAATGAAATAAAAAGAAAAAGGATTATAAACTTTTTACTGCTTCACAAGAAAAAAAAAAGCGAAGTAAAGAAGGATTAGTTAGTTAATTAGTTAGTAAGTTAGTTTTATTGACCAAAATGTTCATATTTATAGTAAAGTGAAAATTACAAGGTTCACATCGGTCCAAATATAGAAGTACACTTTTACAGACATAGATCAACATTCTGTCACTTAAATATTCTTGAAGATTAGGCGATGCAAAGTAACAAACATGGGTGGAGCTTTGTGTGGGCGAAGTGTATGGAGAGGTGTATGGTAAAGGTGCATGGGAGAGTTAAATGGGAAAGGTGAATGGGATAAGTGCATGTGGGAGCGGTTAGTGAAGAGCATAACGGAAGCAAATGAACTGAAATGGCGATCAGAAGTAAGAAACGAGCGCATGGGTGAAAAATTGCATAGGAGACTTGCTTGAAGAATTTACATGGGAGGAAGTGGTGAAAAGGAAAGAAGGGAAGGAATGTGGGTATTTTAGGTCAGGTAAGGTTTGGTTAGGTTAGGTTAGGTTAAAGTTTGGTTAGGTTGGGTTGGGGTATGTTAGGTCACGTTAGGCTGGGTTAAAGTTAGGGTAAGTTAGATTAGGTTTGAGTTAGGTTAGGTTAAGTTATTAGAGGGTTAGGAACAGTAAAGAAAAGTACATAAGAATTCCACTCATTCATATTCAGAGTGGTTAGGTTAGATTAGGTTAAATTAGGTTAGGTTAGGTTATATACACAGATGAGGAACCGTTTAAATTAGGTTAGCTTAAGTTAAGTACACAGATGAGGAAGAGTAAAGGAGGTAAATAAGAAATCTACCCATAATATTCAGAGTGGTTAGGTTACGTTAGGTTAAATTAGGTAAGGTTATATACACATCTGTTAGCTTAGGTTAGGTTAGGTTAGGTTAAGTTAAGTTAGGTACAGAGATGAGGAAAAGTTGATGAGGTACACAGGAAAGCCACACATTAATATTGAAAGAGTGGCGCAACACAACACAGGATCAAACTTGAAGCTCTTTACCGCTACACATAAAAAAAATAAATAGATAAGATAAAAATACGTGAAAAACTGCATGAGAGGAGAGCTGATGGAGGTGTGGGTAGGGGGCGGTAGAGGGGGCGCTGGTGTTGAAGGGGGCAAGGGGGGAGGAGGTGTTGCGTGTCCAGGGTGCAAGGCAGAGTAATCCTGAGCCATTCCTTGATTATCCTGGTGGTGATGGCCCCTCCTCTCCCACCCTTTAACACCACCTCCTCCCTCCATCCCTCCCTCTCCTCCCCAGGCATTAAATTTAGGATTTCCGCTATTCTTGTTGTCCTGCAGGAGCGAAGGATGTGTCTAATTACTTAATGAAGGAAGGATGGATGGACTCTGACTTCCTACACACACACACACACACACACACACACACACACACACACACACACACACACACACACACACACACACACACACACACACACACACACACACACACACACACACACACACACACACACACACACACACACACACTCTCTCTCTCTCTCTCTCTCTCTCTCTCTCTCTCTCTCTCTCTCTCTCTCTCTCTCTCTCTCTCTCTCTCTCTCTCTCTCTCTCTCTCTCTCTCTCTCTCTTGTGTGCAGACTATTTTGTTCTCCGTTCATTAGTTAGAAAGTAACAATAATAGTGGTAGCAATGGTGGTGGTGGTGGTGGTGGTGGTGGTGGTGGTGGTGGTGGTGGTGGTGGTGGTGGTAAAGGTAACAGAGGTAATGACACAAAGGGAATAATGTGCAGTAGTTAATGCTACACAAACCTTTCAGAATAGTACAAAGAATAACAAGTGTATATTTATGTACGTGCAAACAAGGCCCAAATATTCACCAGTTATAATATTAGTGCTTAATTGATAATAAATATTGATGTTTACTCGTCCGAGCCTCACAGTTGGAATATTACTTCATAAATATTACTGATTAAATATTTGATGCTCCGTCACATTCCAATCCATTCATTTTGTCACTCACATTCCTCAGTCTCTTTGTGTCTCATTATCTTGTGATCCTTTCTGATGTTGTAATGGTTAATTTCGTGTGTTTAGTGTACTACTACTACTACTACTACTACTACTACTACTACTACTACTACTACTACTACTACTACTACTACTACTAACTATTATTTCTACTAACCATCACCATCACCACTACTACCACCACTATTACTACTACTACCACCACCACCACCACCACCACCACCACCACCTTCATAATCAGAGTTCTTTGGGTACGCAACATTTTGGCATCATATACATTAATTTTTTGACCAATATATTTTTTGTTCGTGTTTGTTGACGTGACGAGCGAGCGAACGTGAATGGGAAGGGAACATATTGGTGCATTTATCATTATTATTTATTTATTTACCTGTTTATTTATCTATTTATCCATCTATTTATTGACGTGAATGGCTGTCCAGGCCGAGAGATTATTCATGGCAGTATGCGTGGATGAATGAATGAGTGAATGATGCGTGGATGAATGACGAATGTTGGATATTTAGTATTTAATTTATTTTCTTTTCATTTCTCTCTTCTTTTTTATTTCAGTTCTCTTTTCTCTCTTCTTCTCTATTCCTCTCTTCTTTTTCAATTAATTTATATTCTCTCTTCCCTTCTCTTCTTTCCTCTCTTCTTTTCAGTTCATTTCTCTTCTATCCTACCTTCTCTTCTTTTCTCTCTTTCTTTTTCACTTCATCTCTCTTCTCTCCTTCCTTCTCTCCATTCCTCTCTTCTTTCTCACTTCACCTCTCTTGTCTCTCACCTTCTACACTTTTTTTTATTTTTTTCCTTTTTTCTTTCTTCCTTTCCTATATTCTCTTCTTTTTCTTCTTTTCTTCTATAATTTTCATATTTCTCTTCATACCTCTCCTCTTTTCACTTCACCTTTTTCTCTTGCTTCTAGATTTTTCTTTTCTTTAATTTTTCCTTTCCTTCTTTCCTGTTTTCTCTTCTCTTTTTCCTTCTTTTCTTCTCTTCTATAATTCCCTGATTTTTTCTCTTCATTCCTCTCTTCTTTTCTCCTATTTTTGCATTTATACTTATTTTCTTTCATTTTTCCTTTCTTGTTTTCCTATTTCATATCCTTTTTTCCTTCCTATCTCGTTCACTTTTACAATTCCTTCATTTCTACTCCTCTTTTCTCGTCTCTTTCATTCCTTCTCTTCCATTCTCTGTCTACTCCTCTCCTTTCCTCTCTCTTCCTCTCATCTTCTCTGCAAATCTTCCTTCTCTCTCTTTCTCTCCCTTCCTCTCCTCTTTTCTCGTCTCTTTCTTCCCTTCCCTTCTCTTCTCTGCCTACTCCTTTCCTTTCCTCTCTCTTCCTCTCATCTTCTTTGCAAATCTTCCTTCTCCCTCTTTCTCTTTCTCTCCCTTCCTCTCCTCTCATCTCTCCTTTCTGCGCTCTCCTCATTCTGTCCCGCGGTGCACTTCAAATATTTATACAGATTTAAAAGCAAAGGGAAAACTGAAACAGAATACGAATGGAAAGAATTAAAGCATATATTCTGATCTAAACTTGACTTTCCTTCCCTCCTGCCTCCCCTCCGGCTCTTAGTGTGTCCATTGTTGTATATTTATCCTTAGGCTTTATGCATGAGTGTGATCTCTGTGTTCTGTAGTCTTGTATGTCTGTCTGTGTGTGTGTGTGTGTGTGTGTGTGTGTGTGTGTGTGTGTGTCCGTTTCTTATCAGCGTTAGTGTATCTCTGTGTATCTGTCTATCTGTTATCTGCCTAAATGTATCTTAAATGTTTGTCCAGCCACTTGTCTCCTGCTTATCTCTTCTTGTTTTCTTTGACTTAACCGTTTAGTTGTATGACTTTCTCTCTCTCTCTCTCTCTCTCTCTCTCTCTCTCTCTCTCTCTCTCTCTCTCTCTCTCTCTCTCTCTCTCTCTCTCTCTTATTTGCAGTGGTATGTTGATAACTCTTTTCAAATCTTAAATTCCTTGCTTGCTTTGTATATATTTTTGGAAGAGAGAGAGAGAGAGAGAGAGAGAGAGAGAGAGAGAGAGAGAGAGTATTTTGAGTCGCATTGAAATAAGTTTTAAAAAGTTGTTTTCATGAGTAATGACTTTCCTTTCAAATGCTTATATACTTTCAGCTTCCTCGTTTTCCTCTTTTTCACTCTCCCTCATACTCTCCTCTTCCTCTTGTACCTCCTCCTCCTCCTCCTCCTCCTCCTCCTCTTCCTCCTCCTCCTCCTCCTCCTCCTCCTCCTCCTCCTCCTCCTCCTCCTCCTCCTCCTCTTGTACTTATTTCTTTTCCTTCCTCTTCTTCTTTTTCTTTATATACTTTTCCACCTTTTCCTCTTCTTCCTATACGCATTCCTCCCTTTCCTCTCTCCCATCTTCTGTACCTATTTTTCCTCCTCCTTCTCCTCCTCCTCCTCCTCTTCCTCTTCCTCTTCCTCCTCCTCCTCCCAGAAAAGCAAACCATTTCGTGATTGCCAACCTCTCCTTGCCTCCGTCCTCCACACATCTCCCTCACCTCCTTTTCCCCTCCCTCTCTTCCCCTCTCCTTCTTTCTCCCCCTTCTCTCCCCTCCTCTCTCCCCTCCCCCATTTGATAT
>NC_059286.1:9968639-9973639 GCF_017591435.1 Portunus trituberculatus
TCTCTCTCTCTCTCTCTCTCTCTCTCTCTCTCTCTCTCTCTCTCTCTCTCTCTCTCTCTCTCTCTCTCTCTCTCTCTCTCTCTCTCTCTCTCTCTCTCTCTCTGGCCTTGATGTATTTGAGCGTCACAGGGCGGGCTAATGAACTGCCTGGCTCGCATTGATCAAGACCAGCATCCCAAAGTAGATAAATGGCAACACTTGATAGATAATTAGCACCGCCATATGACTCGTGATCCAGGAGTAATACATGCCAACATTTTACACACCAACGCGAGGCCAGCCAGATTCATGAAGGGACACACTGGGAGGTAATTAGAGACCGAGTGATTGTTGTTACGGTAGATAGAGAGATAGAATTGATTGCTTTGATAGAGGTGGATGTAGTTAGCGGTGACAGACGCATGTGAGATTTGATAAAGGGATTAGTGGTTAAAAGTTTGATGTTTAAAGGCAATAGAAACTAATGGCTAAAAATTTATATTCACGTACATAAATATATGAAAGGACAGTGATCGATAAATAGAGAGGGAGAGAGTGATGGTACAGCAGACAAATAGATAAATTAATAGGTGTGATAACTCTAAACAGGTGAATAGATGAAATCAGTGATAGTGGGGTTAAAAAAATATTATATACACATACAAAACTAGATTCATGAAAGGAACTTGATCGATAATTAGAGGCAGAGTGATTGCCGATATGGTAGATAGATAAGGATAGATAAATGGAAAGACCTGATGGATGAGTGCATAGAGGTGGATAGATAAAGTCCATCAAGGTGGATTTATATCAGTGATGTCGATGATAATGAGACTCGTGGTGATACTGAGTAAGAAATTCTGTCCTTTTTTAACCTCTTCAGTAGCATGACACGTTTTGATATTCACTCTGCTTACTATATGGTGATTTTATACAGCTTCAGAAAATTATGTGAGGATTATAACAGTGAACACTCTGCCTATTAATCTTCTCACCTCAATAGACTCTTCTTAGTGGGAATAAAATGATATAGTTATAATCAAAACTCATGGTAAAAATGTGTCCTTGTACTGAAGGGGTTAATGACAAGGAGGTCAAATTTATGTTGGGCAGCGTTTTTAAGGATGCAGGGAGGTGGTTTAGTGTGTGTACGTGTGTGGGTTTGTTTTTTCTAATTGAATAAGAATAAGTTATATATATTTTCCACACTTGTCGCCTGGAAATTTAATGCACCTGCTTGTTTGGTGTACCCGCGCGCCAGCACACACACACACACACACACACACACACACACACACACACACACACACACACACACACACACACACACACACACACACACACACATGTGGTGTGTGTGTGTGTGTGTGTGTGTGTGTGTGTGTGTGTGTGTGTGTGTGTCTCGTAATTGAAGGGCAGAAATGAGTTATGAGTGATATTTCACCTTGTCTTTTCTGCCATTAAAACTACTACTACTACTACTACTACTACTACTACTACTACTACTACTACTACTACTACTACTACTACTACTACACCACCACTACTATTACTACTTCCTATCACTTGTACCACCACCACTAGTACCACCAATAATACTGCTACCACCACAACCACTACTACTACCATTATCACTACTACTACTACTACCACTACCACTACCACTACTACTGCTCTTCTACTCTTACTACTACTACCACCACCACCACCACCACCACGACCAGGACCACAACCACCACCCTGACTTCCATAATTCACAAAGAAAAAAATGAAAAATACGAGAAGCACCATTATCACACACACACACACACACACACACACACACACACACACACACACACACACACACACACACACACACACACACACACACACTGAGACACTAACAAATACTTCTCGCGTGTTGTGTGACCTCAAGTCAGAACAAACACATATATTTCAATTTACTGCAGGTAGTGAGAGAGAGAGAGAGAGAGAGAGAGGAGAGGGAGAGGAGACAGGTAGGCAGGGAATGAGGAGGTACTGGGAAGGTTACGGAAGGGAAGGAAGGAAGGAAGAAAGGGAGGTAAGGAAGATGGTAGGATGGCGAGTGATTTAGGAAGAGAAAAGCTTTGGAATAGGAATTAGGGAGATGGAGAGAGAAAGGGAGGGAGAGGAAGGGCAGGTGAGTATATTGGAGGAAAGGGAAGGGAGAAAATGGAGGGGTTATTGTAAGGTAAGAGTTTATAATAAAGGAAGAAGAGGAGAGGAAGATAGAAGCAAAGGAAAGATGAAAATAGAGGAAGAAGATGGAAAATAAGAGGCAAGACGAGGAAAAGATGGGAAAGGGAGAAATGGAGGTAATATAAGGAGAAAGGAGGAGGAGGAGAGGGAGGAGGAAGGAAAGGAAATATTAAGAAGGGAAGAGTGTGGGAAAGGTGACTTGCCATACCTGACCGCTGAGAAGAGAAGGAGGAGATGGAGGAGGAGGAGAAAGAAGAAGAGGAAGAGGAGGAGTAGGAAGGGAAGGAAATTATGGGTAAAAGAATCCTTTAACTTCACCTGTCCGCTAGTCTACCTGAAGTTGTCTGTCTGTCTGTCTGTCTGTCTGTTTGTCTGTCTGGCTGTCAGCACCTACCCCTGTTTGTGTGTGTGTGTGTGTGTGTGTGTGTGTGTGTGTCTGTTTGTCTGTTTTTGTTCGATTTTTCCTCTTTGTGTGATCAGAGTAATTGTTTCCTGTGTGTGTGTGTGTGTGTGTGTGTGTGTGTGTGTGTGTGTGTGTGTGTGTGTGTGTGTTGTCATGAAGGTTGAGAGCTTCCTTTGTTTATTATTATTTTTGACTCACTTTACAGTTGCACGTGTCCATCCATTAATTATCTCTCTCTCTCTCTCTCTCTCTCTCTCTCTCTCTCTCTCTCTCTCTCTCTCTCTCTCTCTCTCTCTCTCTCTCTCTCTCTCTCTCTCTCTCTCTCTCTCTCTCTCTCTCTCTGTGCTGTCAAATTTCAAGACACTCAGTAAGTCAAGTTTTGGGAAATAATTTGTGTGCGTGTCACTCTTCCTGTCATTGGCTGAGGTGTGCGTGCGTGAGTGCGTGCGCTTGAGAGAGAGAGAGAGAGAGAGAGAGAGAGAGAGAGAGATAATTATTTACTCCTAAACAATTAGCTTTTAACAACGGAGTGTGGAGGAGTATTGTGATCCAAGCCTCCTCCTCCTCCCTCCTCCTCCTCCTCCTCCTCCTCCTCCTCCTCCTCCTCCTCCTCCTCCTCCTTCTCTTCTTCTCTTCTTCTTCTTCTTCTTCTTCTTCTTCTTCTTCTTCTTCTTCTTCTTCTTCTTCTTCTTCTTCTTCTTCTTCTTCTTCTTCTTCTTCTTCTTCTTCTTCTTCTTCTTCTTCTTCTTCTTCTTCTTCTTCTTCTTCTTCTTCTTCTTCTTCTTCTTCTTCTTCTTCTTCTTCTTCTTCTTCTTCTTCTTCTTCTTCTTCTTCTTCTTCTTCTTCTTCTTCTTCTTCTTCCTCCTCCTCCTCCTCCTCCTCCTCCTCCTCCTCCTCCTCCTCCTCCTCCTCCTCCTCCTGCCTCTCTTGAAAGCGCCAGGCAAGGCTGCCGCACCACCTTTTTGACTCCACACTGTGTTTACATACATACTACACTACACTGCATACACGCACAGATAGCCCAGAGTGAACGGTCACTACTACTACTCTCGACCTGTGACGGGCTGTGTTTGGAGAGGGCCTTGTCAACCATTGATCATCATCGGGAACTAAGTACCAGGGATCAATGTTGCAAGGGTTATCAGCGTACGGCGTCCCTACAGGAAAGTATGCTATCTCAGTGGATTGAACGGAGCTGGGGCCTGATTGACTGCTGCCTCCCTAGAAAGCGCCAGGCAAGGTTGCCGCACCACCCATTCGACATACACACTGTGCATCCACGTACACAATGCACACACAACATGACATTCACCAAGCGTCAACACTTTCCCCCACAAACACAAGTAGTCAGACGTAGATTACACATTTCCTTTTCACTCTCTACTAAAATTCCATGTGATTTTTTAATATCACATGGTTTCGCCTTTTTTTCCTGCCAGCCTCGGCTGGAGGGAGGTGGGGAGGAGCCTTCTGCTTTGCTGTCTTATCTCTACCACTGGTAGTTAGTAGATAGTTTTCACAAACAGCCTAGTAAGGACCTAAGGGTCTGTTGCTGTTTGTCTTCCTTTGTATTCCTTTGTATTCCTCTTCGTCCTTTCCTTCCTTGTGCTTACCTAAATGTTTCCTCGTCCTTTCCACTGGTTTGATCTCTCTCTCTCTCTCTCTCTCTCTCTCTCTCTCTCTCTCTCTCTCTCTCTCTCTCTCTCTCTCTCTCTCTCTCGTGTGTTTTTTTCCCTCCCGCAATTTTTATCACCTTTATTTCATTGACACATCTTTTAAATGCTGTTTCTAAAAAGTAAGGACATTTTTTTTTCATTTTCAATTTAGTAATGGATTTTTTTGTGCATTTAATTTTGTCAGAGTGACTTTTACGTATATTCCTCTCACACACGATGAGAGAGAGAGAGAGAGAGAGAGAGAGAGAGAGAGAGAGAGAGAGAGAGAGAGAGAGATAGAAAGATAGAGAAAGAGAGAAAGAGAAAGAGAAAGAGAGACTGACTGACTGACTGACTGACTGACTGACTGCATTCACGCATTCTTACTTCTACAACTCCCTCTACATTTTCTAATTGAATGCATAACCTTACAATAGATGGCCATTTTCTATACAAAAAAACCTTGAAACTCACCACCACCACCACCACCACCACCACCACCACCACCACCATCCACCACCACCACCACAATCTCACCACTGTTTGTTAGGAGAAATTTGTCGTGTAATTACTGGGGCAAGAACAAGGTAAGAGGACAGAGGCGGTAAGGTCGAGACTCCCTCTTTGTCCCTGCCTTGTGTTGACCTAATTCACACCTGCACACACATCCAGATACACTTTGCCAGAGAAATTACTTGGCACTTGGTATGCAAAGATAGAGGAGGAGGAGGAGGAGGAGG
>NC_059286.1:9978639-9981139 GCF_017591435.1 Portunus trituberculatus
CAGCGGGGCGCCCCTGTGTGTGTGTGTGTGTGTGTGTGTGTGTGTGTGTGTGTGTGTGTGTGTGTGTGTGTGTGTCCTCTTTTGGCTTAGTGGATGTTGGAATAATAGTGGCGTGTACGTCTTATGCTCCTTGTCGTCTTTATCTTCTGTCTGAGAGGAAACTTGTCTTTTCTCCTGTCTGGTGCAAGGAAATGTTGTCTTCCTTGTCTTCATGGTGGTACGCAATTCTGTCCTCTTCCACTGAATATGAAGAAATTTGTATTTTCCTCACCACTGGAAGAAAACTTAACTTTCTTCCAGTGAATGTGAGAAAAACCACTTCTTGTTTTAGTCGCAAATGAAGGAAAAAAAAAATGTCTTCCCAATTTTCTATAGAACAGAACTTAACTCCCATCAATAGCGTGACTGAAGAAATCCCGCTTACCTCCCTTCAGTGTTGTAGTGCAAACTTTGCCTTCCTTCCCATCTCTGACACGAGAAAAGTTGTCTCGCCTTCCCTCAGTACAAGAATTAATGTCCATTGTTCATATCGTGTCACTTTACAGAGTCCCGGAACTTTACGGCGCGATATATAGAAGTTTTTAAAGGTCCTGCGGCAGAGAGAGAGAGAGAGAGAGAGAGAGAGAGAGAGGGACGAAGGAAGCGAAGGAGGTAAAGGAGGCAACAGAGAGGAGAGAAAAATAAAGGAATTGTCTATGTTAAAATTCTGTGCTGTGTTGGCATGGCCGTTTGTTATCTTGGGTTGGGAAAATGTGTGTCTAGGAGATTATAGTGTTGTCCTTATGGCTACTACCTTATGTTACACTCCTCCTCCTCCTCCTCCTCTTTTACTTCCTTCATCCTCTTCCTCCTCCTTCTCTTCGTTGTTGTTCTATTCCTAGCGTTGCTTTTACAACGTTTATTTTTACCATTTCCACGAGAGAGAGAGAGAGAGAGAGAGAGAGAGAGTAGAGCACAAAACTAGAGTGCCTGAAAAAAAAGGTAAAAAAGGCGAAGAAAAAAAATGTAAAAGCGATAGAGCTGCTCGTTTTAGTAGTAGTAGTAGTAGTAGTAGTAGTAGTAGTAGTAGTAGTAGTAGAGAGAGAGAGATGTAGGGGGCGAATTTAACAGGCAATCAGGTGTTTCTTGTTTACATTGAAGCGCGTACTGGCCGTGTTTCTAGATGGCGCTGGCCTCTCTCTGTGTTTACCCGCGTTAATTGAAATCATAACACTCGCCTGTTGTCGCCTGGCGGAGAGAGAGAGAGAGAGAGAGGGAGAGAGAGGAGCCGCCACTTTATCCTGCACGTAAAGTTTGCAATTAAATGGCTATTGCAGTTTTAGGGGGAATAACAAGCGAGCCTTTTAGATATGCAAGGACTTGGTGAGGCGCGGAAAAAACTTGAGAGAATTTAGTGCTGGAAGGATGTGGATAAGAGGAAGATGAGGAGGTGTTCATCTTCTGTGTGTGTGTGTGTGTGTGTGTGTGTGTGTGTGTGTGTGTGTGTGTGTGAGTGAGTGTGAGTGTCGCTTTTGTTTACTTGGCAATACTATTAAAAAAAGAACTTGATTTTATTTCCACATCCCTCGGCACTTCACACTCTCACACACTCTCTCTCCATTTTATTCTGTTTTCTTTTTCCTCTCTCTCTCTCTCTCTCTCTCTCTCTCTCTCTCTCTCTCTCTCTCTCTCTCTCTCTCTCTCTCTCTCTCTCTCTCTCTCTCTCTCTCTCTCTCTCTCTCTCTCTCTCTCTCTCTCTCTCTCTCTCTCTCTCTCTCTCTCTCTCTCTCTCTCTCTCTCTCTCTCTCTCTCTCTCTCTCTCTCTCTCTCTCTCTCTCTCTCTCTCTGCCAATACCACCAGACCCTTCCATTAACCAACTACCGTCACCCTCCTCTCCTTTCCACATGGACATTCTCTCCCTCTCTCCCTCCCTCTCCCTCCCTCTCCCTCCTCTACCTCTCACCCTCACTCACTCACTCACTCACTCTCTTCCTCCCTATATATCTATCACCTCTCCCCCTCCACTCTTGTGCCTCTCATCACTCTCTCGCTATCTCTTCTCTCCACTCCTTTCCTCTCTCTCTCTCTCTCTCTCTGGTCGCTGTGTCTTTGAAACGTTCCCCTTCTCTGCTATCATAGTTTACCTTCCTCACTCTCTATCCTTTCCTTCCTCTCTTCTCTATCCTTCCTCCTCCAATTTTTCATCCCAAACGTATTTTTCTTTCACTCATAAATCGTACTCAATTTTTATGTCTTTGCTGAACACTCTTAAGTATCTGATCCATATGTGTTGTGTCGCTTCCCCTGTGGCGGTGGGAGCAGAATACCGCCACCGTGTTCCCTGCGTGTCATAAGAGGCGATAGAAAGGGCGGAGTTAGGGGGCCTGGTTACTGGTAGTCCCCTTGTCTGTATCTTTATTCCCACACTGTGACTAAGCTTGTCTCGTCCTGGCTGCCCTCTGTTAATGGGGATGAGCGTGGATGGTCGGTCCAGTGACACCCTTCATGGCACAGGTGGGC
>NC_059286.1:9998639-10003639 GCF_017591435.1 Portunus trituberculatus
TTATTTTAGTTAAAGAGAATAATGGAATGAGCGAAAAGGAAGAAAAAATATAAGAAGGAAATGAAATAAAGGTGAGAAGAGATGTATTTCTAAAGGTAATTGATGTTGTAGGTAGGACGAACTGAAGGAGAGAGAGAGAGAGAGAGAGAGAGAGAGAGAGAGAGAGAGAGAGAGAATAGACGAAGACAATGGAGGAAAAAGTGACAAGAGGATGGTGTTGGAGGAGGAGGAGGAGGAGGAGGAGGAGGAAGTAAGGAGGGGTGTGGAATGTGGAATGACGAGGTGGAATGACTTGACGTGAGTGTGGCGTGAGAAGTGGAAATAATTGAATACCAATATAAGAGAGAGAGAGAGAGAGAGAGAGAGAGAGAGAGAGAGTCACCCAACGCAAGCATTATCCCATTAACCCTTTACCCTTCTTCTAATCCTCTCTTAATTATCCTCTCTCCCTTTTCTTTCTTTCTTTCTCTCATTTCCTTCATTTTTCCCCTTCTTATTCTTCTTATTTAGGTTCTTTACAATCATTTTATCTTTCCGAAAGTAATAAATCAAATGCGTTATTATTATTATTATTATTATTATTATTATTATTATTATTATTATTATTATTATTATTATTATTATTATTATTATTATTATTCGTGCTTCTATCTACCTTTGTTCCGTTTCCCTTTCTCTCTCTCTCTCTCTCTCTCTCTCTCAGTCTTTCTCCCTTTTTCTTTTCGTTTTCCTTTGTCACCTTTGTCTTAGTCGATGTTTTATTATCATTCTCTATTATCTTTTTATCCTATTATTTTTTTCATTCTTTGATTTGTATTTTTTTATTCTTTTCTCTTATAGTTATCTTCATTTATTTTCCTTATTTCTTCCCTTATCACTTACCAGTATATCCTCCTCCTCCTCCTCCTCCTCCTCCTCCTCCTCCTCCTCCTCCTCCTCCTCCTCCTCCTCCTCTCATAGCTAGTCTCATCATCTCCCGAGTATCTCCTCTGTATAGAAATGGAGGAATGGAGGTAGAATCGCTTCCTCTCTGCCTCTCTCCTCCAATCCTCTTTGCCTCTTACGTCTCCTCTTCCTCCTCCATTCTTCAGAGTCTTTTTTGCGTTAAATTGATGTGAAGTCAAGTTAAAAAGGATGGTGTGTGTGTGTGTGTGTGTGTGTGTGTGTGTGTGTGTGTGTGTGTGTGTGTGTGTGTGTGTGTGTGTGTGTGTGTGTGACGAGGAATTGAAAAAGAAATGTACACAAGACGGTGAAGATTTGTAGTAAATTCTGAATGAAATCTCTCTCTCTCTCTCTCTCTCTCTCTCTCTCTCTCTCTCTCTCTCTCTCTCTCTCTCTCTCTCTCTCTCTCTCTCTCTCTCTCTCTCTCTCTCTCTCTCACACACACACACCTGTAAAAACAAAAGCTTAATAGAAAACGTGAAAAAACAACTAGACAAACAGGTAGAAACTTATTACACACTGACAAAAAGTGTGTGTGTGTGTGTGTGTGTGTGTGTGTGTGTGTGTGTGTGTATGCGTGCGTGCGTGCGTGTGTATGGCAAGCTCCCTCATACACGCACGCACACACGCCACGTCGCCATTAGCCTCTGCTCTCTGCCATTACCCATTGTTATGAAGGAGATAACTCAGAGGGCGTGGTGGTGGCGTGGCGAGGTGGCATGGGTGGCGTGCTGGCGTGGCAGGTGCGTGGGTGGATGTGGCGTGGGAAAGAGCTTGTTATTGCAGAAGTAGGTGGCGTGGGAAGACATTGTGGTGGTGGTGGTTGTGGTATTGGTGATGGTGGTGGTGGTGGTGGTGGTGGTAATGGTAGTGGTGTTGGTGGTGATGGCGAGTGTATTTGCCTACGTATGTATCCTACAAGTAAAACAAAATAATAACAAATAAAAGAACGTATTAATAGCAGGAGTGAAATACAAAACCCGTAGCACAGATTTTGTTCCCTTCGGTCCCTTGATGACAGGACAGTGGTAAGCGAGGCCAGGACTTGAAGGGTGACTCAGCCAAAACACGGTGAATTGAAACGCTTTACTCCGCCAATTCTGCAACACGCAAGCGAAAAAATCTGAAATAAAAGAAATAAAAGCTTAAGATAACTCGTCCGACACAATTTTCCAGCACGCGATCGAGAATAAAAGAAAGTATGAAAAAAATGATAGTCTAGTTTTCATAACATCATCGAAATAAAATGTCAAGATAGCAAACCTGCAGTATTTTCCAACATGCGATACTGAGTTCAGAAAAGAAAATAGTCTGAAAAAGTGTAGTTTACAACATATGATTGAAATGAAAGATGAAGGTCGCAAATACGCCTTGAAAAATCACACATGCAGTAAAAGGAGAAGAAAAGAAACTATAAAGAGTCAACACGTAAACAAATAAATATATGTAGTAGAAAAATTAGTCTAAATTTAAATACATAATCGTAGTAAAGAAAAAAAGAATTATGATATCACACCTACAATTTTTTTTTCAATATACTTAAAAAAAATGAGTCTGAAAAAGTTCTTAATATAAAAGCAAAGACATTAACCCGTTCATTACTGGAAAGCATTTTTACCTTGAATTCTGGGTGTGATGAGACGACTGTATTGACATTAGGAAGTGTCTATGGAGGTCAGAAGATTAATGACCACAATCACCACTATTTTATTCCTCCAACAGAGTTACTGAAGCTGTATAAGATCACCAAATATTAAGCAGAATAAATATGAAAACATGTCCTGGTGCTGAAGGTTTTAAGATGGCAAAACCTGCAAAAAATTAAACACACAAAAGTAAGAAAGAAAATCAGTGCAGTTTTCAGCACAAGGAATAATTCAGGCAAGAAGAAGCAAGAAAACAGTCCAAGTTTGAGCACGTAAAGAGAAAATAAAACGGAATTAAAGAAGAAATTTAAAGAAAGGTCTAAACTACTTTGCTGGAGGGAGAAAATCAGTGTCAGAAAGTGAGGGCAATGAATAAATATGAGTGTGTCTGTCAGCGTCTCTCCCTCCTCTCCTCTCCCTCCCCGCCGCCCTCTGAGGCCTTGAGGCAACAGTTACACGTCAAGCTGGTGGAGATTACAACCAAAAAAAAAAAAAACTACAGAATACTTGGCCTGTCACTCACAGTACGCTGCCTTTTCTCGCACTCTGTTGCCTGCTCAAGCGTGCTATTATCTTGCGTTAAATTTCGATGAGTCTTTCTTGCCGTTCAAGTCTCCTCTCCCTTGTATTTTGAGCGTTTTGTTTTCTGGCGAGGCAGCTGCTGTCTTTTCAGAGGCTAAGGTGATGTTATGTCAGATTCACAAGGCTGTTCTTTGCTTTTACTGTGCAGAGTTCTTGTTAAAGTATCACAGTATTCATGACAGCTCCTTGCAAGTCGCCAGGAACTTCTTTACAGTTTAATAGTAATATCTTGGCATTCTATTCTGCTGTTAATTTTCTATATCGTCTCCTTTTAGTTAAATAATATCTTGGCCTTTTATTCTCCAGTTATTTTCTATATCGTCTCTTTCTTTAGTTAAATAATAATATCTTGGACTTTTATTCTCCAGTTATTTTCCTATATCGTCTTCCTCTAGTTAAATAGTAATATTTTGGCCTTTTAAAATTGCCGTTGTTTTTCTATAGCGTCGATATTGTTGAACTTTGCCAAACTTTTACTTGAAGCTTTCTTGAAAACTACTTGAAATCTCTGTAAGTTGTTAACGGTGGTATCTTTGCCTTCGACGTAAGGACTTGCGTTGAAAATATAGAGGAATGGAAGACTGAATAATAACGATAGTGATAATAATAGTAGTTTCTCGAAAATGCGGAACTTGATTTGAACTATTGTCTTCAGCAAGAAGGAAAGTGTAAAGTTACTTCCACGAGTGTGCTAAAGATAGCCAACACACACACACACACACACACACACACACACACACACACACACACACACACACACACACACACACACACACACACACACACACACACACACACACACACACACACACACACACACACACACACACACACACACACACACGGTAGCATTTTAGTCACCTCGTGTGAGTTGTTGTTTCAGCTGCGAACGTGACATTTCGTGATTAATGAGAGAGAGAGAGAGAGAGAGAGAGAGAGAGAGAGAGTAGATATTAAAATTTCAATAATAGTTTTACTCAGTTACGAAAGGCAAATGATTAAACTGAAAACGAAATAGCGAATAAAAATGAGAGAAAGAAAAAGAGAGAAGGGAGGAGAGGCGCAGCTAATGATAACTCAGTGTGTAAAGAGACAAGAGGAATAACGAATAAAGAAGGGAAAGGAGGGAATGTAATGAATGAGAGAGTAGAGCAAACAGAACAAGGGGATGAAATAATAAAGAGAGGAAGAGGGAGACAAAAAGACACAAGGTAAGGACGAGAGAGAGAGAGAGAGAGAGAGAGAGAGAGAGAGAGAGAGAGAGAGAGAGAGAGAGAGAGAGAGAGAGAGAGAGAATAAAGAGGGGAAGAGGGAGACAAAAGACACAAGGTAAGGACGAGAGAGAGAGAGAGAGAGAGAGAGAGAGAGAGAGAGAGAGAGAGAGAGAGAGAAAACTGCCATTAGAGAAAAAAAAAGGGTCTTTTGTAAAAGTTAATTGGCAGATGTGGGGTGGACAAATCACCTCTCTCTCTCTCTCTCTCTCTCTCTCTCTCTCTCTCTCTCTCTCTCTCATTCAGGGTCAATCAATCTATCAAGGTATCAATAACCATATATTTTTTAATTCGCTTTTTTCTTTCACATGCGAGAGAGAGAGAGAGAGAGAGAGAGAGAGAGAGAGAGAGAGAGAGAGAGAGAGAGAGAGAGAGATTAATAGCAATCCACCACCACTCGTTTTTGCCTTCAATGGGCGACTCAAAAATAATCTGCAATATTTTTTTTGATAAACATTTTACGTTTTCCATTCACACACACACACACACACACACACACACACACACACACACACACACACACACACACACACACACACACACACACACACACACACAC
>NC_059286.1:10006139-10011139 GCF_017591435.1 Portunus trituberculatus
TTCTTCTTATTATTATTGTTTTTGTTCTTGTTCTTGTTCTTCAAGTTCTTGTTCTTTTCTTGTTCTTCTTCATGTTCTCGTCTTCCTCCTCCTCCTCCTCCTCCTCCTCCTCCTCCTGCTGCTGCTGCTTGCTTCTCGTCCAATTCAAATTAGGAAGCGCAGAGAGAGAGAGAGAGAGAGAGAGAGAGAGAGAGAGAGAGAGAGAGAGAGAGAGAGAGACGAAATTAAGAAAATATCACTGTATTCCACTTTGTCGAGACGTGTGGCAGAGAGTCACATCCCCTGGTCTAAGTGTCGTCTGGTTGGCCCTTATGTCCCCCGTGACTAAGGGCGTGTTTGGGGTGACCTGGGGGCGAGGCAAGGGTCACTCTCTCTCTCCCTCCTTGTCCTCAGTTAATCTTATGAAATTTTCTTAAAAGGATATTGTACTTAGCTTGGATTTGTTTAGTGTGAGTGACGCTCATCGTAATGACACTGATGGTAATGCTAATAATAATAATAATAATGATAATAGTAATAAGGATAATAATGATAATAACAAAAACAATAATAAAAGAAGGAAAAGATTGTTATGGTGGAAGTAGTAGTAAAGACACTGGTGATAATCGTAATAATAGTGATTATAATAATAATAATAATAATAAAATAATAATAATGATAAGGTTAATAATAATAACAAAAATAATAGTAAAAGGAAAAGAAAAGATAGTTATGGTATTAGTAGTAATGGTGACAGTGGTGATAGTGGTAATAATAATAATAATAATAATAATAATAATAATAATAATAATAACGTTAATAATAATAATAATAATAATAATAATAATAATAATAATATATAATAATAAATAGCAATATATAGTAAAAAAAAAAACAGTTATGATAGAAGTATAGGAATAATAACAATAGCGGTAATAATAATAATAATAATAATAATAATAATAATGATAACAATAATAACAACAAAAAATAATAATAATAAAAAAAGAAAAGCTTGATATTGCAGTCGTAGCATTAAAAGAAATCTGAGAGTGGCGCTAACAAGGCAGGACGGTAACAGGTCTTGGGTGCCTTGGTACAGTGGAACCATGCGTGCTTTGGGGTCCGAGGGGTCTCCAACCGCACGGGTTCGAATCCTGTCCACGGTCCGAGTGTAGGTTGGGCTTCCTCACACGGGGCAACGGTTTCCTTGCGAGTGGGCTTTGAGATAGGAGGGACCGTAAAAACTATCCCCATTAGCCCATAAATTCCCGTGAAAAAGCCCACTTGGTATTAAACTAAAGAAAGTATTTATTTTGCAGCATCATGAAGACTTGCCATCAATAAGCCAATGCCACCAGTACGTCTCAGAGCCCAGTGATTGATGGCTTTCTCTCAGATGCCTCGACTTCACATGGTCTATTCACGTAGCAGGCTGGGGACGCAAAATTGAGAGAGATGGTAGAGAGAGAGAGAGAGAGAGAGAAACTTACCCTTAGCTCTGAAAAGAAGTAAAAAAAAAAAAAAATGAATATGGTAGATTATAGCTTCTTTTATTCCTCCTCCTCCTCCTCCTCCTCCTCTATTGAAATGGTACACTCTTATCTAATTCAAGTATTGTATTCCTCCTCTTACTCTTCCTAATGTGTTTCTTCCTCCCTCTCTACTGGCCTCTGTGTTGCTGTAGTGTCTCTGCCTCCAGTCCGTGCTGTGTCACGTATTTCAATGCTATCGATGTTAGTGTTGTGACCTAACTTGCCCTAAACTCCTGAACGTTTCCCTAATAATTGATGGTTCCATGTGTGTGTGTGTGTGTGTGTGTGTGGATAGATAGATAGGTAGGTGGGTGTTTCAGAAATGTGTGCAAATGTGTGCTACAGTTTCCCTTCCAATTCCACACACACACACACACACACACACACACACACACACACACACACACACACACACACACACACACACACACACACACACACACACACACACACACACACACACACACACATGCAGACCAGCCCGCCAATCAGGGAAGACTTGCACAATACGACGATGTTTACGACGCTTGTGATTGGTTAATGAGCGAAAGGGGAAGGGGGAACCGACAGAGAGAGAGAGAGAGAGAGAGAGAGAGAGAGAGAGAGAGAGAGAGAGAGAGAGAGAGAGAGAGAGAGAGGACGAAAAAGGGAAGGATTAACACAGCGAGGGAGAGAAGAGGGGAGAAGAGAGAGAGAGAGAGGGGAGAGAGAAGAGCGAAGCGTGGATTTCAGGACTGGTGGAAGGGAATTAGGGGACACGAGATGAGGAGGTGATGAGGGGAAGATAACGATGAGGGAAGGAGGAAAAGGGATGAAGACAGAGGGAAGCAAAATAAAAATAAAGTTAATGGCGACGATTTAAGGAAAGGGTGATAGAAAGGTGAGAGAGAGAGAGAGAGAGAGAGAGAGAGAGAAAACTTGACTGCACAAATACAATGAACTAAAATAATTCAATACTGCAGTTATTTGCAAGAGAAAATGGCGAAGGACCAAATTGTTTTGGCCTCTCTCTCTCTCTCTCTCTCTCTCTCTCTCTCTCTCTCTCTCTCTCTCTCTCTCTCTCTCTCTCTCTCTTACTCTGTGTCTCAATGAATCAAGCATGAATATTCTACACAGAAGCGACCACAACTGACCACTCTAACAAGTTTCTGACCTCCCTCCTCCTCCTCCTCCTCCTCCTCCTCCTCCTCCTCCTCCTCCTCCTCCTCCTCCTCCTCCTCCTCCTCCTCCTCCTCCTCCTCCTCTTCACCCTTCCTCCCTTACGTCCTCTCTCTCTTCATCTCTTTTCTCATTTATATTCTCGTGCTCTCATTCCTTCTTTCTTCCTTTCTTGCTTGTTCCATTTTATTTACAGGAGGAGGAGGAGGAGGAGGAGGAGCTGGAGGAGAATGGCGTCTTGAGGCATTCGAAATAATAATGGATAAAGTCTGTTGAAATAATAAATAGTAGGAATGTTTTATATAATGTGAGTTGAAATGAGATGCATTTTATTTTTGTATATGTTAAGAGACGCACCAGTGTGTGTGTGTGTGTGTGTGTGTGTGTGTGTGTGTGTGTGTGTGTGTGTGTGTGTGTGTGTGTGTGTGTGTGTGTGTGTGTTGTAATTAGGTGTGTGTTGACATTGTTTGATCTGCTGCAGTCTCTGACGAGACAGCCAGACGTTACCCTACGGAACGAGCTCAGAGCTCATTATTTCCGATCTTCGGATAGGCCTGAGACCAGGCACACACCACACACCGGGACAACAAGGTCACAACTCCTCGATTTACATTCCGTACCTACTCACTGCTAGGTGAACAGAGGCTACACGTGAAAGGAGACACACCCAAATATCTCCACCCGGCCTGGAAATCGAACCCCGGTCTTCTGGCTTGTGAAGCCAGCGCTCTAACTACTGAAGGGGTGTGTGTGTGTGTGTGTGTGTGTTTCTACCGGGAGAGAGAGAGAGAGAGAGAGAGAGAGAGAGAGAGAGAGAAAGTTTAATCTCTCTCTCTCTCTCTCTCTCTCTCATAATCGGAGCATCCATTAAGTGTGTGTGTGTGTGTGTGTGTCTGTATTACTAGAGAGAGAGAGAGAGAGAGAGAGAGAGAGAGAGAGAGAGAGTTTACCAAGGCCAGGGAAACACGAAACATTATGAGAAGGGAATATATTGCTATTATTAAGTTGGCCGAATATACTTGGAATATTCAACTCCGTAATATTTCACTCCCCGTGTGATATTACTTGCCTGCCAGCTTGCCCTCTCCCACCCTCCCACCGCTCTCTCTCTCTCTCTCTCTCTCTCTCTCTCTCTCTCTCTCTCTCTCTCTCTCTCTCTCTACGTGTCCTTCTTTGCCTCTTGTTCCATTCTTTTCCTTCCTTTCACATTCACAAGCTGCTTCATCTTTCCCCTTCTCCCTCTCCCTCTCTCCCTATCTCTCCCCTCTCCCTTCCCTTCCCTTCCCTTCCCTCTCTCTCTCTCTCTCTCTCTCTCTCTCTCCTCTCTCTCTCTCTCTCTCTCTCTCTCTCTCTCTCTCTCTCTCTCTCTCTCTCTCTCTACACCTCCCCTTCCCTCCCTTCCCTTCTTCTCTCCCTCCCTTATCTCTCTCTCTCTCTCTCTCTCTCTCTCTCTCTCTCTCTCTCTCTCTCTCTCTCTCTCACTCTCACTCTTACTCCCCCCCATCCCTCTTTCCCTCCCTGCTTTCCATTGAGTGTCAAAAAACTACTCCCAGCTCGCTCACATTCACGTATTTCATCATTCCTAAGCATCATACATTATTCATCGCTTTTAAGTCATTAGCGCCGCCTGGGTGAGGCTAACTTAACTGTTTATTACTCTTATCACTTTATTTCGCTGCTTGTATATGTGTCTCTGCGTCCTTGTGTGTGTGTGTGTGATAGTCATATGGTGTTTGAAATAAGATAGTTTGTATTCATTGTTGTTCACTTAATCCATGTTTTTTTTTTCAGGTTCTTCATTGTTGTGACGGATTTTTACCTTGAGTTTTTGGTGTGATTATTTTTTTTTTTTTTTTTTTTTTTTTTTTTTTTTTACATTAGGAAGGGTATATGGAGGTTAGAAGATTAATAGCCACAGTCTTTACTATTTTTACCCTCACATAAGTTTTTGAAGCTGTATAAAGTCACCAAATAGTAAGCAGAGTGAATAATGAAAATGCATCGTGGTACTGAAGGGGTTAATGCTTTCCCCCCTCTATGAGTTCTCTAATCTACTTACAAATTTTAACAACTGGTGTATACGAGGGAGATTTGAGGAATTAGGATTAAAGCAACATAGTAAACACAGAGGCAGAACGAAGCTACACTGTATAAGAGACTTAAATCGTATACATGAAAGGTTATTTAGCTGTACATAAGGTTAAGACTGTACACAAGATTGAGATTGCATTTAACTCTTTCATTACTGGGACGCATTTTTACCATAAGATTTGTGTACGATTAGACCATTTTATTTACATTAGGAAGGATCAGTGGAGGTCAGAAGAT
>NC_059286.1:10021139-10023639 GCF_017591435.1 Portunus trituberculatus
CTTCAACTCTTACTCCTACCCAGTGATCCCTTTCCTACACACACACACACACACACACACACACACACACACACACACACACACACACACACACACATTATTCCTTCTCTCCTTCCTTCACGTTCATTCCCTTCTTCCCTTACTCTTTCCTTCCTTCTCTCACTTTCTTCTCTCCTTCCCTTTCCTTCTTCCTTCACAGACTAGAACAGAATTTTCCTTCTTTCTTCCTTCATATAGCTTTTTCTTCTTCCTTCGCTCCCAACCTTCCTTTATTCTTTCACAAACTAAGATAAGCTTTTTTCCTTCCTTCCTTCACTTCCAATGTTTTACTTTTCCTCCTTCCTTGATTCCTAGCTTTTTTTCTTCTTATTTTACTTCCAACCTTCCTTTTTTTTCCTCCTTCCTTCACTCATAACCTTCTATTTTCCTTCCTTCCTTCACTCCCAACCTTCTTTTTTTTCTTCTTTCATTTCCAAGCTTTCTTTTTCTTTCTTTTTTCACTCCTAACCTTTCTTGTTTCCTCCTTACTTTCCTCACAACCTTCCATTTATCTTTCCTTCCTTCACTCGCAAGCTTCCATTATTCCTTCACACACACACACACACACACACACACACACACACACACACACACACACACACACACACACACACACACACACACACACACAGCTATCAAGGTTGACGGTGTAGCAGCGCAAACTCCTGTAAAACGCCGCTATCTCGTTGTAAATAAATCGACAACACACACTTCACAAGATATACGCGGGACGGCACGGATTTATTGTTCTGTATAGACTGCACTACTGGAGGGACATTGAGAGAGAGAGAGAGGAGAGGGAACGATGAGAAAGAGGGGTGATAGAAGAGGTATAGTGTGTCTTGGTGAGTGAAGGAAAGGAAATGTGAAAGAAGGGATGATAGATGCGAGGGATGAAGGAAATGTTGTTGTTTCTTATTCTGTGAAGAGAATGAAAGAAGGAAGGTTGATACTGAAGGAAGGAGGGAAAAAGAAGACTGGGAATAAAGGGAGGATGGAAAATTTAAGGTTGGGAGTGAAGGAAAGAGGAACAAAAATGAAAGGATTGGAGTGAAACAAGGAGGAAAAGTGGAAGGTTGGAGTGAAGGAAGGAGAGGAAAAGGAAGACAGGGAGTGAAGGAAGGAGGGAATAAAAGAAGATTGGGAGTTAAAAGAAGGAGGAGAAGGAAGATTGGAAGGTGAAGGAGGAAAGGTAACAGGAAGATTAGTAGTGAAGGAAGGAGGAAAAAAGGAAGAAAAAGAGCTTTATAGAAAGTCTTGCTGTATGAAGGAAGAAAGAAGGAAAATTGTGTTCAAGTCTGTTAAGGAAGAAGGAAAAGGAAGGAGACAAGGATGAGAGAGAGAGAGAGAGAGAGAGAGAGAGAGAGAGAGAGAGAGAGAGAGAGAGGTTAAATATCCGCATGAGTAAGGAAAGGAGGGAGAGATAAAAGTGAAGGAAGGAGGGAAGAAATAGTGTGTGTGTGTGTGTGTGTGTGTGTGTGTGTGTGTGTGAATTTAAACTCACAAACGATGTCTTCCTATCTCTGCCTCCAAGCACTCTATCCCTCTCCCTCTCTCCTTCTCTCCTCTCTCTCTCTCTCTCTCCCTCCATTTCTTCAGTAACCTCAAATCTTCTGACGAGATTCTCTTACGTGTTTGCCGCAGCTGCACGGAGAGAGAAGGGAGGGAAGGAGGAGAGGGAGGGAGGGAGAGGAAGGAGGAAGGCAAGTATAGATGAAAATGGAAGGAAAACACAAATAAAAGGAACTAAGAAAGGATAACAAAGAAAATGAAGCAAGAATAGAAAGAATAAGGTGTAAATAAGATAAAAATAAAAAGAAAAGTAGAAATTAAGAGAAGAAAAACGAAGGAGATTGATAAAGAGGTAGAAAGAGAAGAAGAGGAAGAAGAGGATAGAAGGAATAATAAACTAACAAAAGAATAAGAGGAGAGAGAAAATAATAAACATGCGAAGAGGAAAAGGAGAGATGTGAGAAAGAATGATGAAAGAAGAAAAAAGAGGAAGAAACTGATAAAGCGGTAGAAGAAGAAGAGGAGGAGGAGGAGGAGGAGGAGGAGAGCAGAGGAGAGAGAAGAAAGAGGAAGGTGAAAGGGAGTGGAAGAGATGTATTTGAACCCCAAAAAGAGATGGGTCACTGATAGGAAGGGAAGGAGGGAGGAAAAAAGAGGAGCCAGGAGAGAGAGAGAGAGAGAGAAGAGAAATAAGACAAACCATTACGAAAAAAGATAAGAGTGAGAAAAAAATGAAAGAAATATTTTATAAAAGGGTAAATTTTTTCAACCTATCGAGAGAGAGAGAGAGAGAGAGAGAGAGAGAGAGAGAGAGAGAGAGAGAGAGAGAGAGAGAGAGAGACATAAGACAAACCAAAATGAAAACGATAAAAAGTGAGAAAAAATGGAAAAAAAATGATGAAAGGTTAATTTTTTCAACGTACCGAAACACACACACACACAGAGAGAG
>NC_059286.1:10033639-10041139 GCF_017591435.1 Portunus trituberculatus
AGTGACAGCGGCTGATGACTATGGTGTGAAATTGTTGTTGTGTTGTGTGTTGTGTTGAGCGCCGAGCGTCATGTGTTGCTGTTTGGTGTTGGGGAGGTTCGTGGAACAATCTACACACAGCTGATGGCCTCTCATCCATTATCATCACTGTGGCCTTTATTATTTTTGTCTTTGATAAATGTTTTGCAATTTTTTCTCAGTGTCTTTAATAGTTCTGTAACTTGGAGAACAGGAAATCAACTCATCTATGTTATGATTTTCTTTATGATACCAAGCAAACTTTTATTTCTACAGTGTTAGTTACCTTGACAAAGGAAGACTATAGAAGTGGAAGGGTTAAGTTTGCGCTCAACCTCCCCTCACCTCATCTCACCTCACCTCACCTTATCCCGCCTAACCTAACCCACCTCACCTAATGAAACTTGTAGTGGTAACCTCCCTGATCTCGGGACACAGGGCCACCGGGCACACCTTGTCTCCACAGTTTGCCTTCCCTATTGTTCCCTAGCCAGCCACTTGTCAGCCGGCCAGCCTGAAGGAAGGATGAACAAGAGGGTGACCAGTGGCAGGACTGTCCCAGCCTGGATATCAAGGAGTGCCCGCTCCAGCCGCTGCACCACAGAGAGAATTGATGGTGGTTATTGTAATTGTAGTGATATATAGTAAGTTGCATTATTATTTATTGTGGCTGCAGTGGTTGTGATGTATTAACTGATTCAAGATCTGTCAAGATATTGTTATTTATCACTTTATCTTGTAATGTGGCGGTTACTGACTGATTGATATTCCCAAGACCTGAACTTGTGGGAATGATATGACGTGACAGATTCACTCCCATGCATCTCTGGTCTGCTGGCCCACTGATCACCATCCTCCCTGTCATTCTTGTCAACGCCCCTGCCTGCAAGGGGGCGCACCACTCTAGTGTTTAGGTCAAGCACTGGATGAACACCACGGGACTTGTCACATTGCTGCCGCCTCACTCAATCAGCCCCGCCCCTTCTGCTCACCTCTGCCTGCTTCCCAAGACTCGCCTCTTCAACACTTGGACTAAGTTGTAGTGAAATTTTACCTCATGCAATGTCGCTTGTATGTTGCTTTCCATCCACGTAATTCAATGATTTTTTGTTCTATTTTGAGTTTCTAAAAAAATAATTCTATTTGACTTTATAATTACATTTACCTGCTTTGTGGATTTCAAGCTCATGTTTTAATTATTTCAGTATTTCCTCTACTTTTTTTTCCATGGAGAGATGTTAATATTCATTTCATTTCTGCACGAACATTTAAACAAACTCGCATGAAATATAAAGAAAAAACAAAATTCTATACCTTTTTGTTCTTCTCACTATATATTCACGGGGAGTTTCCAGTTTCCAGCAGCAAACTCACCAAACATGAAGCAAACAGCCACAAAATAAAAGCAAAGCCAAATGTGAAGGTCTCGTGAGGGGGGGGCGTGGCATTACTGGCAACGCTGACGGCGACAAGGGTGATGATGGCAGCGCTGCATTTCATTATTAGCGGTAATGACGTTATAAAGACATGTGGACTGGTTTTGTAATGCCATTGAATTATATACGGCCGTGGTAATATGCATAATTATATGGAGGCGTATCACAAATAGTGCATTAATTTATCGTTCACGGGAGCGTCAGGTGTGTTTGGATGTGGCTGAGCGATCCTTTTGTGTTTTTCTCCTCGTTTTCCATTTTATTTCAATTAACTGTTACATTTTATTCTTTATTATTTTTCCTGGCAGAGTGAAAAGGAACAGCAGCAACAATAACAATTACTACTACTACTGCTACTACTACTACTACTACTACTACTACTACTACTACTACTACTGTCTCTATCTTCCTATCTATCTATCAACCTACTGTCTGTCTATTCACATAATATCTTCTATTCATCTTCCAGTATCTATCCTCCTCCTCCTCCTCCTCCTCCTCCTCCTCCTCCTCCTCCTCCTCCTCTTCCTCCTCCTCCTCCTCCTCTTCTTACCACTACCACAACTACCACCACTACCACTACAACCACTACCACCACTACCACTACTTCTGGCGTTCCAAACTTTTTACCTCCCGAATAAAAAAAATAAATAAAAAAAGAGCGTGAAAATCCACAAGTTGCTCTCGACTCACTAATTAAAAGAAAGAATAATAATTTTGCCCTTCAGAATAATGACAATATGAAGCAGAAAATGAAGACACGGCCACGGAAAATTAATTGTCATTGCGGGAGGAATCGGAGGAGAGGGGGGGGGGGAATAGAGAAAAAAAAAGAACCAGATTTGTCGAGTTGAATTTGAAATCTGTCTCCTGGGAAATATTTGGGTAGTCAATTAATTTGTCTGATGAAGGAATTAAGGGAGGGAAAAAAATAAAAGCTTGCAGCGTAAAGGAGGAATGTTTGCGGTGCGTTAAGAGGAGGGGAAAAAATACACTAGGAAGAAAAACAAAAATGAAGTGAAAGCAGAATTTGGAAGCCAAGAAGTGAGGGAAAAAATTGTAGTATCAAATTTAATCTTTTTTATCTTAATTTTTTCATGTACGTATGAATTTATTATATACAATTAGGAGAAGGAGGAAGAGAGAGAGAGTGAGAGGAGAAGAGAGGACAGAGAAAGGAGATGAAAGAGGGAGAGATGAAAGACAAGATTAAGAAAGGAAGGAAAATGGATAGAGAAAAGGAAACAAATAAGGAAAGAGAGAGAGAGAGAGAGAGAGAGAGGGGTGGAACATCAATACCAGGAAGGGAAACCACAACAAAGTTCACTAATGGTATAAATTTGTCTCACTCTAATGGCCGCCAGTGTCCGCCATTATCAGTTATTCGAGGCTAATTAACGACTACAACCACAAGCTTTATGGCGCCGGAGGTCACTGGAGCACCGCACACACACACACACACACACACACACACACACACACACACACACACACACACACACACACACACACACACACACACACACACACACACACACACACACAGCTTGTCTCATAGCAGGCAAGTTCTCTCTCTCTCTCTCTCTCTCTCTCTCTCTCTCTCTCTCTCTCTCTCTCTCTCTCTCTCTCTCTCTCTCTCTCTCTCATAGCAAGGAGTAGAGAGAGAGAGAGAGAGAGAGAGAGAGAGAGCTGCCTGCTATGAGAGAGAGAGAGAGAGAGAGAGAGAGAGAGAGAGAGAGAGAGAGAGAGAGAGAGGCCTGGTTTTCTTATCTCCTTCTCCTCCGCCTCCTGTCTTGACAACTGGCAATTTTAGACGATGTTGGAAGGGAAGGAGATTAAAGTTTTGAGAGAGACAGAGAGAGAGAGAGAGAGAGAGTTTAGCTGAACAGAAATTGAGATTACAGTTACTGAAAGGAAGAGATTTGAGCAATACACCACATAATAGTAATTGCTCCTCCTCCTCCTCCTCCTCCTCCTCCTCCTCCTCCTCCTCCTCCTCCTCCTCCAGTCAGATTGCCAATAATTATCATGATTATAACCCTAATTAATACACTTGTGACTTCGTGTGTGTGTGTGTGTGTGTGTGTGTGTGTGTGTGTGTGTGTGTGTGTGTGTGTGTGTGTGTGTGTGCGCTACATTTTCCTTGCGTGTATGCTAATCATCCACGTTTTTGTCGAGTATTGCAGGAATCACCGTGACCCTTTGCATAGATTACTTGACCCTTGCCTCCTCCCTCCCTCTCCCTCTCCCTCTCCCTCTCCCTCTCCCTTTCCTTCTCTCTCTCCCTATCACCCACAAACATCTCCTTCACCCAACCTCCCTCACCCCTGCCTTACCTTTTACCCACTCTGTTTACATTCACCCTGATTCTCTCTCTCTCTCTCTCTCTCTCTCTCTCTCTCTCTCTCTCTCTCTCTCTCTCTCTCTCTCTCTCTCTCTCTCTCTCTCTCTCTCTCTCTCAGCAGGTGCGCCTCCTTACCTGTACCAGTTGGAAAGTGGAGGAAAAATTATAACCTGTTGCAAAATGTGGCCTTTTGAGAGAGAGAGAGAGAGAGAGAGAGAGAGAGAGAGAGAGAGAGAGAGAGAGAGAGAGAGAGAGGTCAGATTGAAGTGTACAATTGCAAGGCCATTAGTGACTGCTGTTAGTGGGTATTAATTGAATATATTGAGGCTAATGGCGGAACACTACGTTAAGCTATACACGAGATAAGTCGTGGGAGGGGGATGTTGTTTACCTCTGTATGGTTGTGGTGGTGGAGGTGGTGGTGGTGGTGGTGGTGGTGATGGTGATGGTGATGATAATGTTATTTATGATGGTGGCTACACACACACACACACACACACACACACACACACACACACACACACACACACACACACACACACACACACAAGGAGCAGACAGGATGTGGAGTTGTAAAAATAGTTGTAGTAATAGAAGTAGTAGTAATAGGAATAGTAGTTATAGAAGTAGTAGTAATAGAAATACTAGTAATATAAGTAGTAGTAGTAGTAATAGTAGTAATATAAGTAGTAGTAACAGAAATAGTAGTAATAGAAGTTATAGTAATAGAAGTAGTAGTATTAGTAATAGTAGTAATAGAAGTAGTAGTATTAGTAATAGTAGTAATAGAAGTAGTAGTAATAGCAATAGAAGTGGCCCCTTTTATCATGGCGTAGGGAGATGGCGGCCCCATCGCCCGCCACTGTGGTGTTCATCCATTGTGGTGCAGTCAGCCTGGGTGGTGACCGTATAGCCGAGTGTGGTGATGGTGCTATGGTAGTAGTGGTGGTGGTTGTGGTGGTAGTATAGTATTTGTGGTGGTGGTGGTGGTGGTTGTATAGTATTTGTGGTTTTTATTGTCGTGTCTTGTGTAAGTCTTTACAACTTCCCTGAATCTCCGTCAGCCGCCACGCCACGCTTGCAGCACCGCTACACCCTCCTTGACGCGACCTCCTCACTCCACTAGCATGAGGTAAGGCCCCCGTCCCGCTGCATGACGCCCGTTGTGCGCCCGCTCTGTGCCGCAAAAATGGATAAGTCGCGTTAAGGTCACCGCAAAATGGAAAAAAGTTGATTTTGGTAGGATTGTTAGCGGCGATCCCGCTGCGCCATGATATCTATTTTCTCGCCAATTTCCGGCGTTCCGTAGGCGACCACGATGTGCTCGCCGCCGCCCTAGGGTGATATAAGCATCCTTGTAGCATTACATGGCCGACCTAAGAGCTTTTTGCAACGGCTTCCACTGTGCCTCCTTTGAACGCGTTTTGGGCGACACTGCTGTCCACTGAGTCTTTTTTGAACGCTCCTCAAGCGACCTTGGCCTCTACTTAGCGTTGTTTTCGCGACTAGGCCGACAGCTGAAAGGATCCTTTTGGCGCCCTCCGCTTCCAATCCACGACCTTACTGCCTCCATGAAGACCTTCCTGCATCCTACTTGCCTCCTCCTGACGACCACCGGCGACAGATCCAATATTACCTGCGCAGAAGAGTCGCACAACGGTCGGCACTCCAGTGGGACGGGGGTACGTGTTTCCTTGATCTTTCTGCTTGCCATTCTGTCTTTATTTCTGTCTGTCTCTGTCTGCCTCTAAGAGTATGTGTCTTTGTTTCTGTTTTTATGTGTTGTTCTGCCTCCTCCCATCTCTCTCTCTCTCTCTCTCTCTCTCTCTCTCTCTCTCTCTCTCTCTCTCTCTCTCTCTCTCTCTCTCTCTCTCTCTCTAGTTTAGTCTCGATGAAATGTTTATATTAACGTGGTAATTTTTAGAGGAATTGTGAATATTAATGGTGTTCTTTCCTTGCAGTATTTCTCCGCAGCCAGTAAGCGTGTGATGAGCAAGGCAGAATGCTGAAATAGTGCTGACACTGCTGCTCCGAACTCAGATAATGAAGTAATGAAAAAAAAAAGTGAATAGTGGGAAATATTCTGAGACTTAAGTGTTTTTTTTTTTTTTTTAATAAGTGAGTGTGTGTTCGAATGTCCGCGCGTGTTCCTGTGTTTTTTTGATAAGTGTGCGTGTGTTCCTGTGTCCGTGCGCGTGTTCCTGTGTCACAACCACCGCCTCTACCACCAGCATCACCACCGACTTGGAATAAGTGAGTGTTACAATCCTCTCTTCTGTGTCTGTATGAGTTCAGGTCAATACCGAGTCAAGTATATCCATCCAGTGTGAGTGTATCGGCCTTTTTGTTCCTTCTTAGTGTATTGTCTAGGCTCAAGGGACAGCTGTGTGTATAGGTCTGGTAGCTTCCTGCTCCTTCCATTATGTTATTGAATGTTTCTCCACCTTCCATTATGTTATTGTGTGTTTCTCCACCTTTCATTACCTTCTTCTGTGTTTCCTTACTTTTTCTTTTTTTATTTAGGAGAAAATAGGTTGGTATATTTTATTTGCGTATTGTCACGTGTAGCAATTAAACCTTTTGCTCTTTCCATTTCTTTTCGTGTGATTTTCTTATTTTTTCATCTATAAAGGTTGAAGTATGCAAGCTTTATACAAGGACTGCCACGTGTTCATAACCTTTAGCACTTCCATTTCTTTCCTTGTGTTTTTCTTACTTGTGTTTTCTAAAGGTTGAAACAGACGTGCTCTCTATGAGGACTGCCACGTGTTCAGATCTTTTTCTACTTTTATTTATTTCCTTGCGTTTTTTTTTTTCTTATTTTCTTCGTGACGTGTTGATAAATTGTTCTACTTTTATTCATTTCCTTGTGTTTTTTCTTACTTCCTTCAGTTATATAATGGAAATAGACAATGATTCATACAACGACTCCCACGTGTAGATCTCATAACTTTTTTGCACCTTCCCGTATGTCTCGTAACCTGATATTCTTTTATATAAGCACTACCACGAGTACTCCTCATAACTTCTTGCACCTTCCCTTATATCCTCGTATCTTGACATTCTATTATATAAGGATCGCCACGAATACAGCTCATAACCTCTCTTCTCGCACCTACCCTTACATCTCCGCTTCGTGACATTCTTTATATATAAGGACTACCGTGTTTACAGCTTATAACGTCTTGCACCTTCTTTTATATCCTCGTATCCTCACATTCTTTTATATAAGGATTACCATGAGAGTCGCTTCATCTTCCTTCTAGACAAGAGGGAGGAAAATGAAGAGGTTGGACAGTAAGAAGAAAAGTTAGTGAGAAAAAAAGTCTTCATAACATCTTGCACCTTTCCTTATATCCTTGTATCCTGACATTTCATATAAGGAGTACCACGTGTTAAAAATACTTCATGACTTCTTGCACCTTCCCTGTATATTCTCGTATCTTCACATTCTTTATACAATGGCCACCACGAGTTCATCTCATTATATCTTGCATCTTCCCTTATTTTTCCCTTATTCTGAGCCACGCAAACGTCTGCAGTGTGTGTGTGTGTGTGTGTGGCTTTGTACCTCCGGGTATTGTGTGGCATTGTCCGGCAGTCATTATGAGGAGGTAGAAAGAGACACACAAAAGTGGACTCTTCCTTCGGCGACACGGAAATGGTGGCGGCTCTTAATGGCTTTCAGATATTGTCACTCGA
>NC_059286.1:10046139-10048639 GCF_017591435.1 Portunus trituberculatus
CGCTTCTTTATTTATTTCTCTACGTCTCCATCCTCTTCCTCTTCATCGCCTTCCTCCTTTTTATCTCCTCATTCATTTGTCCTCTTCATCATATTCTTCCTCTTTTTCCTCTTCATTCATTTTTTCTTCATTATCTTTCTCTCTTTTTCTTCCTCATCCATTTCTCCTCTTCATCATCTTTCCTCTTCCTCATTATTTTCTTCCTCTTCCGTCTCATCCATTTCTCGATTTATTCCTCCTCCTCCTCCTCCTCCTCCTCTTCGTTTTCATTTATTCCTGTTTTCTCCTCTTCCTCATCCATTTCTCTCCTCCTCTATTCCTCCTCTTCCTCGTCATCCATAAGCAGCTTTGCGTAATTGACATCACCTCCTCCTCCTCCTCCTCCTCCTCCTCCTCCTCCTCCTCCTCCTCCTCCTCCTCCTCCTCCTCCTCCTAAACACTTGCCCCAATATTATATCGCCTCATCTTATTATCGCCTTATAAAGCACGACCTTCAATTTCACCTGCTCTCTGCTTTACGACCTGCTAATGAAAGGAAGGGTCGTCGCTCGCAGTAGTCGTGAATCGTGAGTGGTGCGCGCCTCCTTGTCGGCTCGTTTGTCTTGTTTGTCGCTCTTGATGTCACGGTGAGTGTTGCCTTTTTTTTTGTCATGACTAGGGTGTTTTGTTGTGTTTATTTTGGGCTTTACCTGTTTTTTTGGGAGTGATTGTTCTGGACTGTGTTTATTTGGGGTCCGTGTTCCAAAGCGCTTTTCTGTCACCATCACTGCTTTCCAGAGGCTCCAATTGAAGAGACTCGTGTTTTTAAGAGTTTTTTTTTGGGTTCTGGTGATAGATTGGCAAGATTTAACATTTATCAAAAGGAGGAACTATCTTGAAAACCCGCCTAGTTGTCTCTGTGGCCTTGAAAAATTCGTATTCTGAAATGTTTTGCTCTCTTTCCAGGGTTTCTAGTTGAAAATACTCGTGTTTTTAAGAGTATTTTTTTTATGGTTCTGGTGATAGACTGGCAAGGTTTCTAATTTATTAAAAGGAGGAGCTGTCTTGAAAACCCGGCTAGTTGTCTCTTTGGCCTCGGAAAATTGTCGTAGTGAGAGGAGGCGGCGTTTCTGAGCACCTGTGTTGTCACGGCGAGTATAATTTTTTGGTGCGCGTCATGACTTGCGTGTTTTGTCGTGTTTAGCTTTGAGTTTTTTTATGGTAATATTTTTTTTTTATTGGAGTAATGCGTTTTGACTGTAATGGACTGTACTTTTTTTTACTGTGATTTTGAGGAGTAAGGATATGTGGTTAGATTTTAGCTCCATCCAATTCAATGTAATGACACGTTTTCACATTCATTCCGCTTACTACATAGTGATTTTATACAGGTTCAGAAACTTATGTCGGGGTTAAAACAATAAAGATTCTGGTCCATTAATCTTTTGACCTCCATAAACCCTTCCTGATGTAAATAAAACCGTCGAATCATACCCAAAACTCATGGTAAAAATGCGTCCCACTACTGAAGGGGTCAAAGTATGTGCAATAATTAATACATAGCACATAAGATTGTCATTCTGGTATCTATTTTTGTCTCTGGTATATTTTTCTGTGTTCCTTCTCTTTTTCTGTTATCTTTCTTGTAGGTTGAGTGTTTATTTCCATGGACTTGTGTAGGACATGCAAGGAACTGTTAGGCTTAGACGGGGATGTCTGTGTCTCCCTGTATGACTACATTAGAGTCCTTATAAATAGTTCGTTAGTAGGAGAGTAAAGTTTTAGGGCGATTCATTCACGAGTGAAAGGTTGATTTTTATGGTCCGTTTGATCCTTAAAGTGAATCTGTGAAATGTAATGCGACTTCATGCTGTATCTATCTGTCTATGTATGTATTATTCTGTCTATCTATCTATATATCTGTCTGTCAATTTATCTATCTATCTGTCTATCTATGTATCTATTTGTCAATATCTATTCATCTAAATATCTGTCTTATCTATCTGTCATTCTATCTATCTGTCTATCTTTCTTTCGTTATCAGTCTCTATCTGTCTATCTTTTTATCTGTTTTTATCTATATTTTGTGTCTTTATCTATATTTCTATCTAGCTATTCCTCTACCTATTTGTTTGTCTATCTACCTATTCATTCGTCCATCTATCCATCTATCTATCTTTCAATCCATCTCGCTATCTATCTCTATCTATCTATCTGTCTATCTATCTCTCTATCTATTCTGCACCAAGCCTGTAACTCACTGGGAAAATATTAAGTGTTAGCATTAATATTCTGTTTCAATGCGACGCGGGGCTTGATGCAGACAGGGCGAGGTTTGGCGGCACTTTTACCGAGTGTTCCGGAGCGCCAGGCCGGGACGTGATGCAGAGAGAGAGAGAGAGAGCTACTACCACCGCCACCACCACCACCACCACCGCCGCCACCACTGCCACTGCCACCACCACTGATGTCTTTTATTTCTCGCGGACTGTTCAATTGATCACACTTCATCACGTGCTGG
>NC_059286.1:10058639-10061139 GCF_017591435.1 Portunus trituberculatus
CCAGGAGGAGATTGTTGGGAAATGGACAAGAAATAGAAATGAGAGGTTGAAAGGAAAGTGAGTGGGAGGAAGGGAGAGATGGAGAGAGAAACTTGGAGAACGTGGAAAGTAAATGAATGCAAAGGAAGAGGAAGGGAAGGGAAGGGAAGGGGTGATTTGAGAGGGAATGGTGAAGAATAGGTTAGGGAAATTTACTACTACTATTGCTAATGGTACTACGACTACTACTGATACGACTACTACTACTGATACTACTACTACTACTACTACTACTACTACTACTACTACTACTACTACTACTACTACTACTACTACTACTACTACTACAACAACAACAACAACAACAACAACAACAACAACAACAACTACTACTACCACTGCAACAACAACAACTACTGCTGCTACTACTACTGCTGCTACTACTACACACAACAACAACAACAACAACAACAACAACAACTACTACTACTACTACTACTACTACTACTACTACTACTACCACTATTACTGTCAAAACCACTACTACTGTATCTTAATAATATGGCCTGAATTCTACTGCCACCACCACCACTACCATCACCACCACCACCACCACCACCACCACCACCACCACCACCACCAGCACAGGCACTTCCCCGTAATGATCAGGAGCAGCACGAGTGTTTTTCCTGTAGCAGAGAGAGGAGCAAGTCGTTAAGTCGTTTGTAATACATTTTATAGCGTTTGTTTCAGTAATTGTGTTCCTCGAATTCTCCTCCTCCTCCTCCTCCTTCTCCTCCTCCTCCTCCTCCTCCTCCTCCTCCTGCTCTGCTCTGCTTACTAATATTGCTTCCACATTCTCGTCATCCACTTACTCTTTATCGTGACTTATGACATGAATATATATAAACTTACATACATACATACATACACATATACATAGATAATTAATACAGTCATGGTTTTCGATGGATACACAAACACTGATAGATAGACAAGAGACATACATGGATAGATGGATGGGTAAATAGTATATAATTTACTATGAAGAATTCTTTTTTCTTTAGCCCCTTCAGTAACATGACACGTCTTCATATTTCTTCTGGTTACTATTTAGCGATTTTATTTAGTACCAGAAACTCATGTCAGGGTGAACATAGTGAAGATTCTAGACCTTTAATCTTCTGACCTCCATAGACTCTTCGTAATGAAAATAAAATCGTCTAATCACATCCAGAACCTACTGTAAAATGTGTCCCAGTACTGAAGGGGTTAGTATTCCTCTTGTATACGTGAATATAAACATGTCTCTCAGTTTTTATGTTGCAATACGACCATGGCAATATCTGCACTAATCTTGGGAGTCTGCCTTCCTAACGTCACCTCATTTATTATTTCTAATGTTCTATAAAAAAAAAAAAAAATCTCTAATATTCAAAAGTGTATAGAACGTCATCTACTTTTTCTCCTATTTTTGACTCGTTTACCTTGTTCCTTTCTCAGTAGAGCTTACCTATTCTTTTTGTCCCTATCATTTACTCCCCATCCTCTTCCTCCTCTCTATCCTGTTCCTCTTCCCTTCCTCTTCCTCCTTCCTTCCTTTCTCTCTCATTCTCACTGCCTTCTCTATATTATTCATCTTACCTTCAATACCCTGCTAATATATTTTTCTTTGTTATATTGTCCTCTCTCTCTCTCTCTCTCTCTCTCTCTCTCTCTCTCTCTCTCTCTCTCTCTCTCTCTCTCTCTCTCTCTCTCTCTCTCTCTCTCTCTCTCTCTCTCTCTCTCTCTCTCTCTCTCTCGTGCCGTGGTTAATATCGCTTTAAGAACACAGATAAAAATTTTGCACCGAGACTCACGGATGAAACTCTCCTCCGTAAAAAAAAGAAAGAAAAGAAAAAAAAAAGAAAGAAAAAGTGTTCAGTCTTGCGTCTCACTTTTGGGGAAATGTTGCTTAAGAGGAAGGCAAGGACGGAGGAGGAGGAGGAGGAGGAGGAGGAGGAGGAGAAGAAGAAGAAGAAGAAGAAGAAGAAGAAGAAGAAACTAATCCCCGAAGCGACGGCGAAAGGAAGAGGAGGAATAGGAGGAGGAGATGGAGATGATGGTAGTAGTCTCTCTCTCTCTCTCTCTCTCTCTCTCTCTCTCTCTCTCTCTCTCTCTCTCTCTCTCTCTCTCTCTCTCTCTCTCTCTCTCTCCCATTGTTTCTTCACCTTCACTTACAAGTTTAGCGTGACAGAGATACTTGCTGTCACTCTCTCCAGGGTGGAGGAGGAGGAGGAGGAGGAGGAGGAGGAGGAGGAGGAGAACAAATGGACTTCCTCGCGGCCTTCAACTGTTGATGTCTCCCACTGGTCTGACAGGAATACGTGTGTGTGTGTGTGTGTGTGTGTGTGTGTGTAACTGGTATATGCGTTGCTAATCGTATCTTTAATTAACTTACATAACACCACCACCACCACCACCACCACCACCACCACCACCTCCTCCTCTGCCTACAAAGTAACAAGGTTTTAAAGAAATT
>NC_059286.1:10066139-10078639 GCF_017591435.1 Portunus trituberculatus
AAAAATGAAGAATGAAGAAATGAAGGAAGAAAAACGTGAAAAATATAGGAATGAAGGAAGGAAAAATAAATAAATGAAGGAAAAAACGTGAAAATGAAGAAATGTAGGAAAAAAAGTAAAAAAATAAAGGAATTAAGGAAGAAAAACTTAGAAAATGAAGGAATGAATGAAAAAAAACGTGAAAAATGTAGGAAGGAAGAAAAACTTTAAAAATTAGGAATGAAGGAAAAAAACGAAAAATAAAGGAATGAAGGAAGAAAAACTAAAAAAATGAAGGAATGAAGGAAGAAAAACTAAAAAAATGAAGGAATGAAGGAAAAAAACGTGAAAAATAGGGAATGAAGGAAGAAAAACATGTCAGGAGGTGAATAATGGGTAGAGAAGGACAGCAAGTACCAGTGTATGGGGAGAATAGGGGAGGTTTGCAAGGAAAGCACGCCTCTATGTCCTTATCTGACTTGCTAAGTGTGACCAACCTTCAACCCTCATGCCATTCTGCTCCCCTCTTTGTTTCCAGCCCTTTCTTATCAGCCTTCATTGAGAGAGAGAGAGAGAGAGAGAGAGAGAGAGAGAGAGAGAGAGAGAGAGAGAGAGAGAGAGAGGGATTTTATTGGTACGTTATTCCTGTTTTATCCTTCTGTAACCTGACACACACACACACACACACACACACACACACACACACACACACACACACACACACACACACACACACACACACACACACACACACACCTCGTGAAATGCTCCCTTTGTGACTAAAATTAATTAACATCTTATACTTCCCTTCCTTTATTCCCTCTCCTTTATCTCTCTCCTTCTCCCTCTCCCTCTCCTCTCCCTCTCTCTCTCTCCCTCCTCTCTCCCTCTCCCTCTCTCTCCTACAGCTAAGGGTTAAGAGGGCGCCGGAAGTGACGTCACGGAAAATAAACAAAGCAGCGGAAACAAAAGCGCAGCAGGAGTGTTGATTGTCTTCCGGTGTCCTCCTCCTCCTCCTCCTCCTCCTCCTCCTCCTCCTCCTCCTCCTCCTCCTCCTCCTCATCCGTTTCGTTCCTCTTCTTATTCACTTCATTCTTTTTCGCGTCCTGCTTATTATTATTCACTGTCTTCCTCCTCCTTTTCCTCCTCCTCCTCCTCCTCCTCCTCCTCCTCCTCCTCCTCCTCCTCCTCCTCCTCCTCCTCCTCCTCCTCCTCCTCCTCCTCCTCTTCTTCTTCTTCTTCTTCTTCTTCTTCTTCCTCCTTCTCCTTCTCCTTCTTCTTCTCCTTTTCCTTCTCCTTCTCCTTTAGCATCACCACCACCACCACCACTACTACTTCATAATCAACATCATACTTGAGTGTACCATTCACACACACACACACACACACACACACACACACACACACACACACACACACACACACACACACACACACACACACACACACACACACACACACACGGACATGGGTAGTGAGCGGCGGTGCAACATTTTCCAGGCGCCTTGCAAATGTAGCGGCGAGGAAGCTGCATGGAAATGAACCTCCCTGGAATGAATATATACAAGAAGCTGTGAGTAAATACACTGAAGAAGGCTACAGTCAGGCTGGAAATGTATTTACCATGTGTGGGAGTAAAATACGTGGATTAAAGTGTATGTTCTTGAAAACTGTGGCAATTTTTGATGGAATATATGTTAATGTGAGAAAATGTATTGGCTAACGTGGAGTTTTAAGCCTTTCAGTACCATTCTGCTTACTATTTGGTGATTTTATACAGCTTCAGAAACTCATAGGGAGATTAAACTAGTGAAGACTGTGGCCATTATTCTTCTGACCTCCATAGACCCTTCTTAATGCCAATAAAATGGTCTCGTACATTAATCTCATGGTAAAAATGTGTCTTAGTATTGAAGATGTTAAAGGTGAAATATATATATATATATATATATATATATATATATATATATATATATATATATATATATATATATATATATATATGAGGCAATAGTGTAAAAAGTTACGAGAGTAAAGGTGAAAGTGTGTAAATGTGAATGAACTTGATGAGGAACGTGGGAATTGAACGAGACTTGTTATATAAACGTGATAAAATGTAACTAAAAACAAGATTGAGATGTAAATGTTATACCGTATGTAGAGAGTGAGTAGACTATATAAGCGTGGTAGAATATATACAAAAACAATAAGTAAAGCTAAAATATTCAAGGCTACAATGAATAATAAAATAAAGGAGATAATATATACATGTCAGTAGATATATTAACAAACTAAAATTTAAAATACACAACATATATAAATGATAAATAAAATGAAATACTTTAAATAAATCTGAAGATGAAACACAATAATAGATAACACTGAAGAGGACACGAAGAGCAGAGCATGAGAAAAGAATTGCTTAGATGCGATGAAATATATAAGAGAAAGTGGAGATATAAGATAAAATGCTGGAGTGGAAGTGAAGGAAAGTGTAGAAGAACCGGTCATGACAACACAGGACAGGAGGCGTGTTAGTGTACTGAAGCAGGATGTCGCAGGCAGGCGTGGCAAGTGCAGTATTCATAGAGTGAATATATTAATGCAAGCGCCAATAAGAGGAATTATATAAATATTGATGAGTGCGGAATAAATGATAGAATGTGATAACCTGCAGTGAACGCGATAATAATGTATAAATGTATCAATAAGACTAAATATATTGATTGGTGAATAAAGTACAGTGTATTAAACTTAACCTTCAGTACTCCAACGCATTTTTACCTTGATTTTTTGGGTGTGATTGGACGATTTATCTGCATTAGGAAGAGTCTATTAATTAATGGTCATAGTCTTCACTGTTTTTATCCCTAACCTAACCTTCTGAAGCTGTGTAAAATCACCAAATAGTAACTAGAATGAATATGGAAAACACGTCATGGCACTGAATAACAATAATGGTGATAATAATAAAAAATAAATAAATAAATGCTAAATATATTAAATATCTCGTGAATTGAAATGCAGTCTGTATAATAATGAGAAGAATAAAAAAAGACGAAGCACTACAGTCAAACCCAAGATGTTGTCAATAAATAGATTAAAAAGACGCAAGACTAAAAGCAAGATATATAAATCAAGTGAACGTAATTTTTAGTGGAGCGAAGGAATGACTGTACGAACAAAGGGAGTAAATATTTTAGAAGCAGCAAGATTAAAAAATATCAAACGTCAATATATAGAAATGTAGAAAAAAATGTGTGATTTATTAGAAGACTGATTATTTAAGCTGTATTTTTCCTATTTCCTTTTTTGTTTTCTTTTAATCATGCTCAATTACTGAAAGAGAGAGAGAGAGAGAGAGAGAGAGAGAGAGAGGGAGGGATTATATGTATAGTTTATCGTTTAGCATTTAACATTTAATTTAGCAGTTTAACATTTAGTTTAGTATTTAGGTTTTTTAAAATACTTTCATACATAACTTGGAATTTTAAGCTTAATTTTTTTAGACTTTTCTTTGTAAAAATAAGAGAGAGAGAGAGAGAGAGAGAGAGAGAGAGAGAGAGAGAGAGAGAGCAATTCTTCTGCCCTCTGAAATTTCAAGGTAGTGAGATTACGATTGAAAATTTAAAAATGAAATAAGTTAAGAATGAAATTATTTATGACCATTTTATTGCCGGATTCCTTAACAGACTTCATAATAGAAAAATAAATATTAAATACGACTCTCTCTCTCTCTCTCTCTCTCTCTCTCTCTCTCTCTCTCTCTCTCTCTCTCTCTCTCTCTCTCTCCAAAAAAATAATCAGACAAATAGCAAATAAAAAAAGGAGAAAAAGAAAGAAAAGAGGAAAAGGAAAAGAAAATGAGAATTTGTGATGGGAATGAGAGGAAGGGAGAGTGAATTAATGAGTGAGGGAGTGAGTGAAGGGGAGATGGAGGGGCAAGGGTGGTGGTGGTGGTGGTGGTGGTGGGGGGGTTACTGATGGGATCTGGTTATGACTACTATTTGTTATCTGTGCAGGAAATCGATCGATCGTGTGAGTGTTGCTTGACTGCGCGCCGATCTTATCTGAGAGAGAGAGAGAGAGAGAGAGAGAGAGAGAGAGAGAGAGAGATTTTCTTCTTTTAATTAACTTTCTCACCATTTATACATATTTTGCGTTCGTGTGTGTGTGTGTGTGTGTGTGTGTGTGTGTGTGTGTGTGTGTGTGTGTGTGTGAGACACACACACACACACACACTTGCTATTTTTCATATCATATCCTGTCTTCCTCTTCCTCTTTCGTCTCTTCCTACTTGGGGAAAGAGAGAGAGAGAGAGAGAGAGAGAGAGAGAGAGAGAGAGAGAGAGAGAGAGAGAGAGAGGATGCTTTAAGATGGTGGTAGTGATAGTAGTTGCAAGTGATTGTAAAAATGATTAGTTTGGTGACCACCTGATTATCTTCCACTATCTTGTTGCTGATTGGCGGAGCGTGTGACGGGAGTGGGAGGGCTTGAGGAGGCGTGGGTGGCGTGGAGGGAGAGCAGGACATGTGGTGTGGGCATCCTGGAGGAGACGGTGAAGGGTGCCCAGGAGTTAGTGGTGGAGGTGGGAGTGTGAAGTTCTGATGGCGTGAGATGATTTTCAGGACATGGCAAGGTAAATTCCATACGTGTAATTGGACATTTTATGAGGTAAGGGCTGGCATGGGTGTGATGGGGAAGTGTGGGCTGTCCTCTGTTGCCCTGTACTACTGTGTTTTGTGCCCCATTTCTTGTCTTCATTTTGTTATCATATCCATTTCTTCGTTTTTTGTGTTAAATTATTAGAGCATAGCATTAATTTTATACAGAAGGCATCATAATTTTCAAGGGTTTTCATTATTTCTTACTTAGGTTTTGTTACTTTGATTTTGTATTGAATTGTTAGTGTTAGTCTGCGATGCTGTCTTGTGGCCTCAATGTGTGTATTCTTCACCCTTGTCTTCATTTAATTTACATATCTATTTTTTAAATTTTTTTTTTGTATTAAATGATCAGATTATAACAATATTTTCATTCATTTAATTTCCATGTCCATTTATTTTTACTTTTTGTGTTAAATTATCATACCATAACAATAATGTCATGCAGTATAAGAAGTCATCATAATTTTTTCAACTTTCTTCATCATTCTTTACTTTTTTTATGTTTTGTGTGTATTAAGTTATCAGTTTTATTTTCTCTCGTCTCGCTTTCTTTCATGTAATCGTGTTTGTTTTGGTCTTCGTTTATTCACTTCTTTATTTTCTTTCTTTTTCGGTTTTTTATATTTTCTTTCTTTTTTCAGATTTTCGTTTCTAGGCCTAATATTTTTGTTAATTTTTTTTGTTATATTCGGTTTATTATTTTTCTTTTCATATCATTTGTATTTTTAATCCTATATATAATTATTTTTTTTTAATATTTACTCTTTCACTGTCTGTCTCTTTCCTTCTGTTAAGTGACAATAATGATGGTAATGGACGAACCTGTGAGATTAAAACACACACACACACACACACACACACACACACACACACACACACACACACACACACACACACACACACACACACACACACACCAGATTCATTTCACAGCAACTTGCAATCAGTCTAAATCCCTCCTTTCCTTTCTCCTCCTCCTCCTCCTCCTCCTCCTCCTCCTCCTCCTCCTCCTCCTCCTCCTCCTCCTCTCTCCTATGCCTTCTTTTATCACAACGCCACCATTTCAGAGTCTTTTCCAAGCACTCTATTCCTCTCTCTCCTTCTCTCTCTCTCTCTCTCTCTCTCTCTCTCTCTCTCTCTCTCTCTCTCTCTCTCTCTCTCTCTCTCTCTCTCTCTCTCTCTCTCTCTCTCTCTCTCTCCTCCTCCCCTCTCCATCTCCTCCCTCCCATCAATATCTGCACTAGATCCTCCATGCTGATAACTGAAAGGCTTGTGTTGTGAGAGAGAGAGAGAGAGAGAGAGAGAGAGTGTCTTTCTGGGCTCTATAACGTTGCCAAGATGACTTTATATAGCGAACGGATAGTGAAAATGCTCTCTCTCTCTCTCTCTCTCTCTCTCTCTCTCTCTCTCTCTCTCTCTCTCTCTCTCTCTCTCTCTCTCATATTTATTGGTGTATTGTCATTTTTTTTCTTGTATTTTTTTTCCTTTGTTTCTCTTCCGTGTTTGTTTGTTTGTTTATTTGTTTATTTGTGTCCGTGGAGTGTGTGTTGTATTTTGTTTTGTTTTTCTGTTTTCTTGTTTGTTTATATATTTTCACCTGTCGAGAGAGAGAGAGAGAGAGAGAGAGAGAGAGAGAGAGAGAGAGAGAGAGAGTGATTATAGTAGGAGTAGCAGTAGTTTTAGTAGTAGTAGTAGTGGTAGTAGTAGTAGTAGTAGTAGTAGTAGTAGTAGTAGTAGTAGTAGTAGTAAGAGTAGTAGCAGTAATAGTGGTGGTAGTTGTAGTAGTAGAAGTGGTAGTAGTAGTAGTAGTAGTAGTAGTAGTAGTAGAAGTGGTAGTAATAGTAGTAGTAGAAGCAGCAGCAGCAGCAGTAATAGTAGTAATAGTTATAATAGTAGTGGTAGTAGTAGTAGCAGCAGTAGCAGTAGTAGTGATGGTGGTAGAGGTGGTAGTGTTAGTAGTAGCAGCAGTAGTAGTAGCAGTAACGTTTAATGCATCAGTAGTAGTAGTAGTAGTAGTAGTAGTAGTAGTAGTAGTAGTAGTAGTAGCAGCAGTGGTTGTAGTAGTGGTGGTGATGTTGATGGTGGTGATAGTGGTGATAGTGGCAGTGGTGGTGGTGGTGTTGATGATGAAAATCCTCTCAAATGGGAGTGTTTACGTGGGTGAGAAGGGAGAGGGGACGGGGGGGGGAGAGTGGCGGTGGGCGGTCTGGGTGGGTGGGTTAGTGGGCTGGAGATCGGGAGGCCCCAGGTAATACACGTTTGTGAATAGAGAGAGAGATGAGTGAGCTGAGAGAGAGAGAGAGAGAGAGAGAGAGAGAGAGAGATGTAAGGATAAGAACAAGAATCACATCGGTAAAAAAAAATAGTAAAGTGAAATGAGAAGAAATTTGGAAAAGAGAAAGAAAAAAAGATAAATAAATAGAAAATATAATAAATTGGAGATTGAAATGTCAAAATGTAAAACAAAGGAAGAACAAACAGCAGCAGACTTGTTGGTCAATACGAGGCTAGAAACAAGAGAGAGAGAGAGAGAGAGAGAGAGAGAGAGAGAGAGAGAGAGAGAGAGAGAGGATGAGACTGGGAGAAGGATGACCCTACTGGGAGATCTCTTTCTCTACTCTCTCTCTCTCTCTCTCTCTCTCTCTCTCTCTCTCTCTCTCTCTCTCTCTCTCTCTCAAGGAAAGGTGAATGACAGACAGGTATGGATAATTAATTAGTTCGCAGGTGTTTACTGGCTGAGATCTCTTCCTCCACTTTCTCTCTCTCTCTCTCTCTCTCTCTCTCTCTCTCTCTCTCTCTCTCTCTCTCTCTCTCTCTCTCTCTCTCTCTCTCTCTCTCTCTCTCTCTCTCTCTCTCTCTCTCTCTCTTTTCACAAGTATTTCTCTTTTCCCCTTCCAATTTTTTTTTTTATAAATCTTATTCTTTTCCTTTTTTACTGCGTAGAAAATCCTCCTCCTCCTCCTCCTCCTCCTCCTCCTCCTCCTCCTCCTCCTCCTCCTCCTCCTCCTCCTCCTCCTCCTCCTCCTCCTCCTCCTCCTTCTTCATCTCCGCGTCTTCCTCTTCCATCTTCATCCATCCTCCTCCTGTTACGTAGATGTTCTTTTATTGTTCCTATTATTCTTTTATCCTCCTCCTCCTCCTCCTCCTCCTCCTCCTCCTCCTCCTCCTCCTCCTCCTCCTCCTTCGTAAGTGTTCTTTATTGCCATTTTTTCATTTCCTCGTTTTCTCCTTGTGTTTTCTTTCTCGTTTAATATTTTCTTTGTTTCTCTCTTTCTTTATCATTTTTTTTCTTCCCTCTTTTTTTTCTTTACGATTCCTGTGTCTCTTGTCCCTCCAGAGACTAGTATATTTCTCTCTCTCTCTCTCTCTCTCTCTCTCTCTCTCTCTCTCTCTCTCTCTCTCTCTCTCTCTCTCTCTCTCTCTCTCTCTCTCTCTCTCTCTCTCTCTCTCTCTCTCTCTCTCTCTCTCTCTCTCTCTCTCCATGTCATCATCATCCCACGCTTATCCCATATTTGCTCACCTTCCTCTTCTGCTGTCTCATTTCCTCCCTCTGTTCCTCCTCCTCCTCCTCCTCCTCCTCCTCCTCCTCCTCCTCCTCCTCCTCCTCCTCCTCCTCCTCCTCCTCCTCCTCCTCCTCCAGTCCTTGTCTCCCTCTCCCTTCCTCCTTATATCCTCCTTATTCTCCTTTTACCTTTGCTCATTTCCTCCTCCTCTTCCTTATCTCTTTGCACTCTCCCTTCCTTCTCATCGCCTTCTCCCTCTTTTCTTTATTTATTTGTTTATTCTATTTGTCCTTCATTTTCTGTTTCCCTTCGTACCCTTTCTTATTGTCTTCTTTGTTCATTACCTTCCTTCGTTCCTTCCCTTTCCTTTATTTCTTCTCTCCTTTTTCTTCCTTAATTTCTTCCTACCTTTCTTTCTTTTCCTTTCTTTCATGTCTTTCTTCCTTCATTCACTTCACTTTTTTTTCCTGTTATTCCTTCATCTTTATCCATTTCTTCCTTATTTCTTCATTCTTTCTTTTATCCTCCTGTCTTTCCTTTATTTCCCTCAACTCTGCTTTTTTTTTTCTCTCTTTCTCCTCACCTCTTTCTCTTTCTCCTTCACTCCTTCCCTTTCTCCTTCAGCAGAACACAATAACACACTCGGAAAGGCCGTTCCTGAATTAAATTGTTTATTATGAAAGAGGAGAGGAGGAGATGGTGGAGGGGGTAGGAGAGAGAGAGATGTTGAATTAGTTCTAGCGCTGGAGGTAGCGAGAGGAGGAAGAGGAGGTAGTGAGACGAGGAAGATTACGTCAGGAGGTAATAATTTCACATTTAGGTCTGGAGGAAAGCTACTCAAGTGTCATAGAACAGCGAAGCATTAGCCGTAATAACAATCGTAGCGCGGTGGTGGTTAGTGCTGAGATTTCACCCATTCAGTACTGAGACACATTTTTACCTCGACTTTTGAAGGTAAGATTAATTTCTTCAGTACCATGACGCGTTTCCGTATTCATTCTGCTTACTATCTGGTGATTTTACACAGCTTCAGAAACTTGTGTGAGGATTAGAATAGTGAAGACTGTGGCCATTAATCTTCTGACCTCCATAGACTCTTCTTAATATAAATAAAATCGTCTTATCACATCCAATCTCGTGATAAAAATGCCTCCCAGTACTGAAGGGGTTAAACGATTTTATTTGCATTGGGAAGCTCTATACAGGTCAAAATATTAATGGTCAGTCTTTGCTATTCTAATCCCCCCAACATATGTTTCTGAAAGTACTTAAAATCATCAAAATAGTAGCCAGAATGAATATGAAAACCCGTCCTGCTACTTCAATACTGGGACACATTTTTACCTTAAGATTTGTGTATGATTAGACCATTTTATTGACATTCGGAAGAGTTTATGGAAGTCAAAAGATTAATGGCTAGAGTCTTTACTATTCTAACCCCCAACATATATTTCCTTCCTTCATTCACTTTATTCTTTTTCCTGTTTTCCCTTCACCTTTATCTATTTCCTTCCTTATTCCTTCATTCTTTCCCTCTTATCCTCCCTCTCAAAGTAGTAACCAGAATGAATATGAAAACGCGTCCTGTTATGGAAGAGATCAATGATGTCTGGTAGATAGCGAGGCCCAGGACGGAAAGAGGTAGATAGAAAGGTTGATAGATAAAACAGATGCATAGTTAGTCAGTTTGTACGTAACAATAGAGGTAGATAGGTAGGTTAGGCAGTTTATACGTAGCGATAAAGAGTAAGGAATTAAGAGATATATTGTATGTGTAGTGTATATTTGGACGTGCTGAGATGGAAAGCCTGATGCGTAGACCAATAGATAAATATTTTGTAGTGAAAGAAATTTGAATATACAATAGTTAGTTAAATGTTTTTTAGTTTATAACACAAAGCAGGTATGGCTGTAATGAGAGAGATAAGCTGATGTGTATAAAGATAGAGACAGAGATTAATGGAGGTAGGTTTTATAGCGAAAAAAAAAACAAAGATGAATGGCAGTGTGTTTATTGTTATGGTTTAATGAAGCCAAGTAAATACAGAGATGAGGAGATAAATGAGTTGATACGTAGAAAAATAAATGGATAGATAAGCAGAACGAAGGTTTGTGAGTTTGATGATGTAGAGCAATAGTTAGATTAATATTGATAAGTATCTCAGAATAAGGAAAAGTAAGTTTGTCACAACGTATATAAGACTTGAGGAGAGAAATCAGCTGATATGTAGAAAAATAGCTAGATGGATAAAAGAGCGAAGGTTTGTGAGTGTGGTGATGTAGAGCGATAGTTAGATTAATATTGATAAACATCTCAGAATAAAGAATAGTAAGTTTGTCACAACATATATAAGAGTGAAGTTGAATATAATGATACTAAATATGGATGTAGGTGAATGATTGCTGGCTAGGTAAATAGATAAAGTGTTTAAAATATTGATAATAATTGAGGAATATGAATCAATTTAATGATAGAGAAAATAACGTAATACAAGTAAATATGCAGATAAGGAAAATTAATAGAAAACGTAGAAATGCTAAAGAAAAAAGAAATAAGAAGAAATAAAGGGGTATGTAAACAAGAGAGAGAGAGAGAGAGAGAGAGAGAGAGAGAGAGAGAGCAGCAGCAGCAGCAAATAAATGGATGGAAGACCCGAGGCAAATGGAGACATGAGGAGGGTGGAGAGGATGAGCAATATTGTCTGTTTTACCTCCTCCTCCTCCTCCTCCTCCTCCTCCTCCTCCTCCTCCTCCTCCTCCTCCTCCTCCTTCTCCTCCTCCTCTTATATTCGCTCCGTAATTAAACCGAGAAACTTTCCTCCGCATTTTTCTTTCTTGTTCTTTTTTCTCTTTTATTACATATGAATATTGCTTTTATTTGCACTAAACGACTCTTATTTGTGCTTTTCTCTTCATTTTCTTTTCTTTTTCTTTCGTTTCCTGTTGGTTTTCTTGCTCACTTACACACACACACACACACACACACACACACACACACACACACACACACACACACACACACACACACACACACACACACACACACACACACACACACGAGTTTCATCCCCCATTTCGTTTATTAACTAGATCTCCTCCTCCTCCTCCTCTTCCACCATCTCCTCCTCCTCCTCCTCCTCCTCTCCCGTGACCACTGCAATCTATTTTAACCCTTGTAGTCAGCAGTATTAAGGTTCTTGTTGGTCTTCACATTGTCTTTTCTTAGCCTCTTAAAAGCCTCGTTACTTGAGTTGTTAATGAGCAGGTGAGCGGGTTACCTGGGCGGCGGGGAGGCACGGCCAGGTGAAGCCAGGATGTGTGAGTGTGTGTGTGTGTGTGTGTGTGTGTGTGTGTGTGTTTACTTTGTCCTGTTTATTTAGTTGTATAAAAGATCTGACTCTCTCTCTCTCTCTCTCTCTCTCTCTCTCTCTCTCTCTCTCTCTCTCTCTCTCTCTCTCTCTCTCTCTCTCTCTCTCTCTCTCTCTCTCTCTCTCTCTCTCTCTCTCTCTCTCGTGTGTGTGTGTGTGCATGCGTGTGCGTGTGCGTGTGCGTGTGTGTGTGTTCTTTCAACTGTCCTTCGCCTCTTTCCTTCTTCACATACCTTAGGAAGAGATGAAGAGATGTAGGAAGGAGGAGGAGGAGGAGGAGGAGGCAGAAAGGAGGGGGAGAGGAAGGGAGGGGAGTAAACCTCACAACACCCTGAAATCAACCCTCGTGCCCTAGCAACTACTCCCTCCTCCTCCTCCTCCTCCTCCTCCTCCTCCTCCTTCTCTTCCATCACGATCCTACCTCTTCATCATCTCAATTGAAATTAGTAATAATAATAATACTGAAGAGGCGGAGGAGGACGAAGGGAGTGGAGGTATTTGTGGAGGAGGAGAAGGAGGAAGAAGAGGAGGAGGAGGAGGAGGAGGGAACTGTTGGATGTGATTAATATATATTGCAAAAAGAGGAAGAAGACAAAAGTTGAATGTTTTTGTGTGTGTATATCGCTGAGTTTATGATTGGCGTCTTGTTAAGTGAAGATAAAGGAGACATTTTTGTGTGAGTTTTATTGCGCGTTCATTAGACTGGCTGCTTGTGTGTGTGTGTGTGTGTGTGTGTGTGTGTGTGTGTGTGTGTGTGTGTGTGTGTGTGTGTGTGTGTGTGTGTGTGTGTGTGTGTGTGTGTGTGTGTGGGGCACGCATATGCATACAACTTACACAGGTGTTCCGCATGGCCAACGTAAAGTGTCGATGTGTATTATGCTTACACACACACACACACACACACACACACACACACACACACACACACACAGGGAGGCTGACAGGGTAATCTTGGAGACATTTCCTGCCATCTGTTCTCCGCT
>NC_059286.1:10083639-10093639 GCF_017591435.1 Portunus trituberculatus
TGACAGGATTTTTAAGGGTGTTTTTGAAGTGACACAGGATTTTTAAGGGTGTTTTTGAAGTGACACAAGATTTTTAAGGTGTTTTTGAAGTGACACAAGATTTTTAAGGTGTTTTTGAAGTGACAGAATTTTTAAGGGTGTTTCTGAAGTGACAAGGTTTTAAAGGGTGTTTTTGAAGTGACACAAGATTTTTAAGGTGTTTTTGAAGTGGCACAAGATTTTTAAGGGTGTTTCTGAAGTGACAGGATTTTTATGGGTGTTTCTGAAGTGACAGAATTTTTAAGGGTGTTTCTAAAGTGACAGGATTTTTAAGGGTGTTTCTGAAGTGACAGGATTTTTAATGGTGTTTCTGAAGTGACACAGGATATTAAGGGTGTTTCTGTAATTTTAGTGACACGTTAACAAGTTTTCTGTCTTATTAACTAGACAAATACTCTTTACAGCTCGGCCAATAGTGTCTGTGGTCTTTAAAATGGTCGCGGTGAGAGAGGGAAGCGATTCTGAATATGGGCTGTTGGTCTTTGCGTCCTGGTATTGAAGGGAACTAAGAAGAATAATGGTGGTAGCTCCTGGATCGTGGTGGTAGGTCTTAGCGCAGTGATGGCCTGGGGAGAATGGGGTGTGTGGTGGGTATAAACATTATTACTACTTAGGAATGTTGGTTGATGTGGTGGGCCAATTGTAGACCAAAGAGCTGATCGGTTTTGAGAGACTAATTGTGGTGGAATTTTACTGGCAGTGAGAGAAGGAGGAGGAGGAGATGAAGGAGGAGGAGGACGACGCAGACCACCCAGCCATGTCTTCCCACCACCTCCTCCTCCTCCTTCTCATCCTCCCCTTAATTATCAGGGAGCAGCTGACCCACCATCCTCCTCCTCCTCCTCCTCCTCCTCCTCCTCCTCCTCCTCCTCCTCCTCCTCCTCCTCCTCCTCGCCTTCATCCCCCTAAAACGCTTCCTGGATCAATGCATTTTACAAGATCATTTGAGAGAGAGAGAGAGAGAGAGAGAGAGAGAGAGAGAGAGAGAGAGAGAGAGAGAGAGAGAGAGAGAGAGAGAGAGAGAGAGAGAGAGAGAGAGAGAGTCAACTAGATGGAGAAGACAAAGAGATGGATCTTGAAAAAAATTAGTTATGAATATTTTAGAAATTGGCATTTAAATTTTCTTATCATACTTATTTAATAGAAAGTGGAGTAGTAGTAGTAGTAGTAGTAGTAGTAGTAGTAGTAGTAGTAGTAGTAGTAGTAGTAGTAGTTAGCATAGAAACGTTACCATAAAAGGGAAACAAGTGTATAAAAGAAGATTAATAATATAAACAAATAGACGAGAAAGATTAAAGCGTGTGTGTGTGTGTGTGTGTGTGTGTGTGTGTGTGTGTGTGTGTGTGTGTGTGTGTGTGTGTGTGGAATCTAACCTGCAGGAAGTGACCCACATACCTGCAATTAACCTCCTCCACTCCCTCAATTCTTCCCTCCTTTCCTCCATCCCTCCCTCCTTCCCTCTCTCACTGATTCTTCCATCTGTCCTTCGCCATCCTCCTCCTCCTCCTCCTCCTCCTCCTCCTCCTCCTCCTCCTCCTCCTCCTCCTCAGCGGCAGCCAGGTAATCACTTAATAACTCCTTGCGACGCTAATGACACACCTGGGAATAACTAATTAGTTTCTTATGCACTCGTCTCACCTGTAATTTTGGATCACCTGGATGCCAAGCGGCTCCCGTGGCGAATGAGCGACTTACTACCGCCGCCTCCTCTTCCCTTCCCTTCCTTCCCTTCCCTTCCTCTTCCCTCTCCTCCTCTTCCCTTTCCTTCCCTTTCCTTTCCTTTCCTTTCCTCTCTCTCCTTTTCTCTCCATCTCATCTTCAGCCTTGTCGTCTTTGTCTTTCTCTTCTCTCCTTTTCTTGCTTCTTCTTTCCTTCTCTTTCTCTTCTCTTCCTTCCTCTTCCCTTCCTTTCCTTTTTCTCTCTCTTCATTTCTCTCCTTCTCATTTCAGCCTTGTCCTTCTCTTTCTCTCCTCTCTTTTTTTCTTTCTTCTTCTTTCCATCTTCTCTTCTCTTCTGTTTTTCTTCTCTTTCATTCTCTTCCCTTCTCATCTATAGCCTCTCCTCTCCTCTCTATCTTGTCTTCTCCAGCATTGTGTTTCTCTCTCCCTTTTCTCCTTTCCTTCTCTCTCTTGCGCTCCTTATCATTCTCCCTCCATCTCATCTTCCTTCTTTCAATTTTCCTCCTCTCCTTACCCTGTGTTCTTCTCTTTATCTTCTTTTTTCTCTTATTTCCTCCATTCTCTTTTCATTTTCTATCTTCTCTATTGCCTTTTCTCTCTCCTTTTTCCTTTCCTTTCCTTCTACCCTTCTTTTCTTTTACCTTCTATTATTTCTTTTCTTCTTCCTTTCCTTCCCTCTTTTCGTCTCCCTTTCCTCCCTTGTCTCTTACTTATCGCTTCTCTTTCTCCTCGTTTTCTCCTTGTTCTCTTCTTATTCACTAGCTTTCTGGTTCCATCCTTTATTATTCTCTTCTTTCCCTTCTTGCCTCATTCTTTTTCTTTTCCCTTTTCTTGTCCTTTTCCTTCTCGTCTGTTATTTCTTCTGCTTCTCTTATCTCTTCTCAATTTTGTTTTGTGTTACGTTAGTCATATTTTTCTTAATCTCTCTCTCTCTCTCTCTCTCTCTCTCTCTCTCTCTCTCTCTCTCTCTCTCTCTCTCTCTCTCTCTCTCTCTCTTTACTTGGCAAATTTTACGGTATGTATGGAAAGGAAGGGGGGAGGAGGAGGAGGAGGAGGAGGAGGAGGAGGAGGAGGAGGAGGAGAATGAGAATGAGAATGAAGAGGAGGAGGAGGAGGAGGAGAATGAGAATGAAGAGGAGGAGGAGGAGAAGGAGGAGGAGGAGGAGGAGGAAGAAGAGGAGGAGGAGGGGGAGGAGGGAGATAAGTACCGGTAATAGATTTAAGGAGAAAGGGAAAAAAAGGAAAATTTATGGAAAAAATGGTGTTAATCTTTGTCAGTAAAGGAAGAGAGAGAGAGAGAGAGAGAGAGAGGAAGCATTATAGTCTTACCAAAAGTACAGCAGATTTAATGAAACGTTTACAGATTACTGCTAAATCAAACTCTCTCTCTCTCTCTCTCTCTCTCTAACCTCTCTCTCCAAGTCTCTCTCTCTCTGTCTTACATCCTTGTCAGGTTGTAAAAAATAATTAAGTTAACCTCACAAACCAAGTCTCCCTCTCCCTCTCCCTCTCCTTCTCCCTCTCCCTCTCCCTCTCTCCCTCCTTGCCTGTTACCTTTACCTGTCCCTCCACTCGCTGCCTACCTGTCCAGTTAAGTGTTTCCTCACCTGTAGTTTTTTTTATTACCCTGAATATGTTTCTCGTTTTAAGTGTGTGTGTGTGTGTGTGTGTGTGTGTGTGTGTGTGTGTGTGTGTGTGTGTGTGTGTGTGTGTGTGTTGTTTGATTTTTTTGTATTTCTTTTCCATTCTTTTCTTTTTTTTTGTTATTAGTCTTTTGTTTATTTTCGTTTTGTTTTTAGTTTTTTTCTAGTGTTGCTACTACTACTACTACTACTACTACTACTACTACTACTACTACTACTACTACTACTACTACTACTACTACTACTCTTCCTCCTCCTCTTACTAATACTACTACTACTATTATTACTACCACCACCACTACTACTACACCACCACCACCACCACCACCACCACCACCACCACCACCACCACCACCACTACTACCTCTACATCACCACCACCACTACCAACACCGCTACTGCAACCACCACCACCACCACTACCACCATTATTAGCCCCACCATCCTTCTCGCCCCTAAATCAACAGACACACGCCCCTCACCATTTCATCCTGCCGACCTTCCGCTTCCCTCTCCCATCCTCTCCCATACTCTCCCCTCTCCCTCTCCAGTCTCCCCGCCCACGTACAGCCCACCCACCTACCCTGGGCCTATACCTCCTCACTACCAAACCACCGTCATTTCCTCCTCCTCCTCCTCCTCCTCCTCCTCCTCCTCCTCCTCCTCCTCCTTCTTACCTTAGTCTATAATAACCTCCGCCGCCTGGCCAGTTGCGGTGTCTTCTGAAACTTCATTCCTCCTCCTCCTCCTCCTCCTGGTGTGTCCCGGTGGTTAAGAGGAGGAGGAGGAGGAGGAGGAGGAAGAAGAGTAGTTATTATTTGGTTTGACTCGTTAAGGCGTGTGATTAATGCTCGTTTTGCAAGGCCGGTGTGTGGTTATCGAGTTTTCTGGTTTGCATAGGTGTGTGTTCCAATTCTCGGCCCCAGAGAGAGAGAGAGAGAGAGAGAGAGAGAGAGAGAGAGAGAGAGAGAGAGAGGGAGGGAGGAGAGAGAAAGTGCATATAACAAGGGTACTGTGAGAATTTTTCCTTATTCTTGCATACCTCAAATGGTCAAAATTCGTTTCTTCACACACACACACACACACACACACACACACACACACACACACACACACACACACACACACACACACACACACACACACACACACACCCTTGACCTCTTTAACTTCCTTTCTCATTATTGGGTTAAAGTTCAGACAGAGGTAGAAGGTGGAGGAGGAGGAGGAGGAGGAGGAGGAGGAGGAGGAGGAGGAGGAGGAGGAGGAGGAGGACGAGGACGAGGACGAAGAAGAAGAAGGGAAGGAGGAGGTCACTAGGCTGTTCTCTATTTCTGGACTCGAGGGGAGGAAGGAAAGAGGAAAGAGGAGAGAGGGAAGAGGAAAGAGGAAGTTGCCCCAATTAGGGAATAATGCCAACTGTTTATGACTTTTGGTGGACATATAAACCTTAATATGGGCGGGAGGAGGAGGAGGAGGAGGAGGAGGAGGAGGAATTACGTGCAGCAGGGGACGAAGAAGACAAGGAGATAGCGGTAGAATAGAAAGAATAAACGAAAAAGGAATTATAAAAGAGGATGAAAAGATATAAAGTTAGAAATAGAAGTCATGGAGGAGGAGGAAAAGGAGAAGAAAGAGCAGGAGGAATACAAAGGAAGACAAAGGAAGACAAACAGCAACAGACCCTTAGGTCCTTACTAGGCTGCTTGTGGAGACTATCTACTAACTACCAGTGGCAGAGACAGGAAGAGAAAGGGAAAAGTTAGAGAAATATTAAGTTATTTTCTCTACGTTCCCATATTACTGCGGATAAGAGAGAGAGAGAGAGAGAGAGAGAGAGAAATTCCTGTCATCTCTACTCATTCCGTCGTCGTATTTATCTCTGTTTTCACCACTTAACATGTAAATAAAAGCTTCCCCTCCTTCCTCCTCCTCCTCCTCCTCCTCCTCCTCCTCCTCTTCTCATTTCTTCCTTTCATCCACTTCCGTATTCTTAAGTGAGGAAGAAGTGCTCCTCCACATTTAAGCTCTCTCTCTCTCTCTCTCTCTCTCTCTCTCTCTCTCTCTCTCTCTCTCTCTCTCTCTCTCTCTCTCTCTCTCTCTCTCTCTCTCTCTCTCTCTCTCTCTCTCACACACACACACACACACACACACACACACACACACACACACACACACACACACCATCTTCCTTTCCTCTCCTTGCGAAAAATCCTCTCATTTTTGACCGTCACTAAGAAGCAGTCCTTCTCTACACTTCTCTCTCTCCAACCATGAGGGAGAGAGGGAGAGAGAGAGAGAGAGAGAGGAGAGGGAGGAGGGAGGAGGCGTGTGGCAGCTCCGAGTGCCCGCTCTTAATGGATTTCCTGCACTTTCCAAATTTATTGTCAGGAGGCTACAGCTGGTCATTACTGAAGCGAGGAGGAGGAGGAGGAGGAGGAGGAGGAGGAGGAGGAGGAGGAGGAGGAGGAGGAGGAGGGGAAGGTGGAGGTGGAGGAGGAAAGGGCTGGAAAGTTTGCTTGTAGTGATGGAAAGTGGAGAATGTAGAGCATGTATAGAAGAGGAGGAGGAGGAGGAGGAAAAGGAGGAAGAGGTGGAGATGAGAGAAGTTGTTATGCATTTTAGTATGTAAGGAAATTTTTGAAATTTTTTGTGCTTTTTGTTACTACTACTACTACTACTACTACTACTACTACTACTACTACTACTACTAACTACCACCACCACCACCACCACCACCACCACCACCACCACCACCACCACCACCACCACTACCACTACTACTACTACTACTACTACTACTACTACTACTACTACTATTGCTGCTACTACTACAATCTCCACCACCACCACCACCACCACTACAACAACAACAACAACAACAACAACAACAACAACTGCTACTACTACTACTACTACCACTACCACCACCACCACCACCACCACCACCACCACCACCACCACCACCACCACCACCACCACACACACACACACACACACACACACACACACACACACACACACACAGTCATTCCTCTTCGCAATTTCCCTTTTCCTGTTTCCCTCGTCTTATCTTCGTCTCCTCGCCTGATGTGCCCTCGCCTGGACACGCCCCAAATATAGATTAATGACGCCCTTGGAGGAGGAGGAGGAGGAGGAGGGGGGTCGTAGCAGTGGTGGAGGAAGAGGAGGAGGAGGAGGAGGAGGAGGAGGAGATGACTGAGATGATAAATGAGGGCGGAGTACGAGTTGACTCTCTCTCTCTCTCTCTCTCTCTCTCTCTCTCTCTCTCTCTCTCTCTCTCTCTCTCTCTCAGTGCGGGAAACATGTTGAGGCAAAGGCAAAATTTAGAACACACACACACACACACACACACACACACACACACACACACACACACACACACACACACACACACACACACACACACACACACACACACGGGGCAGGATAAACAGACAGACAGACGCCAGCCAAGTAAACAAAGGAGAATGAAAAGAACAATAAGAAAGAAGTGATTTATGGAGAGACAGGAAAAAAAAGAGACGAAAGAAGAACAGAGAAACAGATAAACACACAAACAGAGGAGAGGAAGAAGGAGGAAAAGTAAACAAAGACACACACACAAACAGACAAACACACAGACAGACAAAGAGCGTATGATTTATTGCTTAGATAAAAAAGATAAATAAATGAAATATAAAAGAAACAAACAGATCCTGAGAAACTGATTACACACACACACACACACACACACACACACACACACACACACACACACACACACACACACACACACACACACGTACATGCTTTAAAAAAAAAAAAAAGACAAGTCCCTGTGCTGGTATCTTCCTCCTCCTCCTCCTCCTCCTCCTCCTCCTCCTCCTCCTCCTCCTCCTCCTCCTCCTCCTCCTCCTCCTCCTCTTCTTCCTCCTGCATTATTACCTAATTTATCAAGAGCTTCGGTTCTCCTTCCTCTTTCATCTCTTGTTATTGGCTGGAGATCCATTGTACATTTGTCTCTTTCTCTCTCTCTTTCTCTTTCTCTCTATCTCTTTCTTCCTGTATCTCCTCTCTTTATTTGTATTGGCGCTATTAACTTTTTCCTCTCTTGTCTTTTTCTCTTTCTCTCTCTTTTATTCACTTTTATCTGAGACGTTTGTATATTTATGTTATTATTTCAGAGAGAGAGAGAGAGAGAGAGAGAGAGAGAGAGAGAGAGAGGGAATTAGGTGATAAGTATAGGGTGGAGAAAGATTAGATAGAAGAGGAAGAACCGGAAGAGAAGTAGGAGGAGGAGGAGGAGGAGGAGGAGGAGGAGGAGGAGGAGGAGGAGGAGGAGGATGAAGGGAAGAGGAGAATGAAGGGAAGGGTAAGGCAGTAGAGGGTATGGAGGGAGTGTCATCATTATTGTCATCTAATCTCCAGTCATCAGTCAACATCATTGTCATCAGCGGCCATCATTACTCACCATCATCTTTCACCGGTGTGGGGGGAAAAAATGCCCTGCCCTCGCCGGTCACTCGGCCTGGGAATTTACACAAGAAAATGAGGAAATGTGAGGAAAAAAAACACTCCCATTTTTTGCTCCTGTTTTTTTCAATGTGTTTTTGTCCATGTCCTCAAGAGAGAGAGAGAGAGAGAGAGATGAAAGTAAATTTGTATTTTTTGTGCACTTTCGTAATGGAGAGGGAAAAAAAGTACGTTAGTATCAGTTTCAACCTCCCAAACCTCTCTCTCTCTCTCTCTCTCTCTCTCTCTCTCTCTCTCTCTCTCTCTCTCTCTCTCTCTCTCTCTCTCTCTCTCTCTCTCTCTCTCTCTATCTATCTATCTATCTATCTATCTATCTATCTATCTATCTATCTGTCTGTCTGTCTGTCTATCCATCTATCTCTCTCTCTCTCTCTCTCTCTCTCTCTCTCTCTCTCTCTCTCTCTCTCTCTCTCTCTCTCTCTCTCTCTCTCTCTCTCATCACATTTCCCTCGAACCTTTTTTTTCCCATTTTTTCCCACTTTTTTTCCCTCCCTTTACGAGCGGGTGTGGTGGCGAGGTGGTTAACGTCTCACCTGGTGGCGGGCGTCCCTGGGCTCGAGTCCCCGGCCAGGTGTTGCTGCTCCCCGCTGCTTGATTGATAACTTAGTACCTGGCTGGGGTAAACTAAGGTAACCAGGATGTCATCATTGGTGCTCTCTCTCTCTCTCTCTCTCTCTCTCTCTCTCTCTCTCTCTCTCTCTCTCTCTCTCTCTCTCTCTCTCTCTCTCTCTCTCTCTTTCTTTCTTTCTTTCTTTCTTTCTTTCTTTCTTTCCTTCCTTCCTTCCTTCCTTCCTTCCTTCCTTCCTTCCTTCCTTCCTTCCTTCCTTCCTTCCTTCCTTCCTTTCTTTCCTTCTTTCTTTCTTCCTACCTTCCTTCCTTCCTTCCTTCTTCCTTCCTTCTTTCTTTCTTTCTTTCTTTCTTTCTTTCTTTCTTTCTTTCTCTCTCTCTCTCTCTCTCTCTCTCTCTCTCTCTCTCTCTCTCTCTCTCTCTCTCTCTCTCTCTCTCTCTCTCTCTCTCTCTCTCTCTCTCTCTCTCTCTCCCTCCCTCCTCCCTCCCTCCCTGTCTCTACCATTTTTTTTTATTTGATTTACTATTTATATTTTATTTAAAACCATAAATAAAACAGGAACTCTATTTTTTCTTTATATAAATCTCAAAAAGTTATGTTGTTTCCCATTAAGTTTCGCTCTGGTTTTCTTTTTTTTTCGTTTACATTCTAGTTAAAGAGGAAATGATAACATAGATCTTATTTTTTTTAGCTCCAGGATTTCCTTTAAAGTTTCCTCGTGTTTTCCTTTGGTATTTTATAATTAATTTACTGGTGTGGTTAATAATCGTCCATTTTTTTTTTTTTTACTCTAGTGGTTAAATAATTAAGTATGTAAAAATTGTCTTTTATTGTAATAGTGAAAAAATATACAAAGGAAAACACTAAGTAAAATATATTCATGCGTTTTAATATTAATGAAGAAAATAGAAGGAAATAAAGTAATAATAATATCAGTAAAAGAAAATGTGTGAATGAATTTGCCTTTTGAATTTCCCAGCAAATCAATAAAAATTAAGAAAATGTAACAGATATCAAGACAATCACTGAACACTGAACACCGAACACTCAAACATTAACACTAACACTCACACTCAACACTCAACACTCAAACTAACACTCAAACTAACTTTCAACACTCAAACACTCAACACTCAACGCTCAATTTTCAACACAACGTTCAAACACTCAACGCTCAATTTTCAACATTCAAACATTCAACACTCAACACTAAAGCCTGTATTCAGAAACCCCTTCCCCCTCACCCTACGACATTTTCCAAGGCCACAGAGACAATTATCAGATTTTCAAGACAGTTTCTCCTTTTAATAAACTAGAAATCTTGCCAATCTATCCTAAAACCATAAAAATACCCTAAAAACACGAGTATCTTCAACTGGACCCTTTAGAAAGCAGTGATGGTGAGAGAGTAAAGAGTTTGAGAATAAAGGCCTGCCACGCAACACTCAGCACGCTACTGACTGTGAATATTGAAAAACTATGCAAGGTTTGTCCCACCACGCCTCCTGTATTGGGACTAACGCTGCTGGACTCCG
>NC_059286.1:10106139-10126139 GCF_017591435.1 Portunus trituberculatus
ATTATGGGAAATAGGAGGACTAAAGGGGGAATTGAATGATAGGGAGAGGAAGAAGAGGAAGGTGGAACGAAGAGAGGTGAGAAAGGGAGATGAGGGGAAGAGAAGAATGGGAAAGAGTGAATGATAGGGAGTAGGAAAGGAGAAAAGCAATGATAGGGAGGAGGAGATAAGAAAGGGAGATGAGAAGGAAAGAGGAGAATAAATATAGGAAATAGTGAATGATAGAAAAAAGAAATAAAGAAATGATATTGTGAAGAAGATAAAAAGAAGGAGATGAGAAGGAGAAATGAATGATAGAAAAGAAGATAGAAGTAAAGATAAAGGGAGGAGGAAGAAAAGGAGATAATAACAGAAAAATTGATAATGTAAAGGAAGGAATAACGAAAAAAAAATACAAGAAGCAAAAGAAATAGAAAAAAAATAAAGATGTTTTGAGGGAGGAAGAGAAGAAGGGAGGAGGGAGGGGAGGCATTGGAAAGAGAAGAAGAGGAGGGTGTGATAATGACGGTGATTGTGGAAAGTAGGAGAAAATGAGACTGCGAATGATAGGAAGGAAGATACAAGGAAAGATCGAAGAAGTAGAGGAGAAAGAGGAGAAGGAGGAGGAACAAAGGCAGAAGGAAGGAAGAGAATAAAGGAATAAAGAAGAAATATAAATGACAAGAAACGAAAAGCGTGAAAGAAAATAAAAAGACGTGAATTATAAGGGAAATAAATTTGAAACACGGCAAATCGAGAATAACATTGTGATTTAGAAAAGGCGAAGGGAAATAAAAAGAGAAAATAAGAGATGAGATTGGAGAGAATTGAAGGGTGGAAGAGGGAGAACATGTAGATACGAGAATAAGTCAAGGAACACAACGGGAGAAGGAGAACATGGAGGAGAGAGAGAGAGAGAGAGAGAGAGAGAGAGAGAGAGAGAGAGAGAGAGAGAGAGAATGAAAATGATAGCAAGGAGAAATGAGGTGATGAAAGAAAGATACTCATGTGTTTTGCTTATTTATTTATGCGGAGGAGGAGGAGGAGGAGGAGGAGGAGAAGAAGAAAGGAACATGAATAAGTTGAATAAGATTTTGAGGAGAAGGAGAAGAAGGAGGAAGAGAAGAAGAACAAAAACAAGAAAAACATGGATAACTTGAATAATAGGAGAGGCAAGAGGAATGAGAAGGAGGAGGAGGAGAAAGAAAAGGAGGAAAATGAGAAAAGGAAGAGGAGGAGAAGTAGGAGAAGGAAGAGGAGGAGAAAAAGAGGAAGAGGAAGAAAATGAGAGAAGGGAAAAAAGGAAGAGCAGGAGGAATAGAAGAAGGAAAAGAAGAAAAAGAATGAGCAGGAGGAGGAGGAGGAGGAGGAGGAGGACATGAAAGGCCGACAGGTACTTATTCATCTCAATTTGTATTACAGAGAGAATCACTTTCCTACAGCCATACATTATACAACACCCTTCTTGGGACACATACATAACACATTAAACATTCATTGCACCATACATTCATACATTACACTACACATTATCCATCGTGGCCATCTGTGTGTGTGTGTGTGTGTGTGTGTGTGTGTGTGTGTGTGTGTGTGTGTGTGTGTGTGTGTGTGTGTGTGTTTTCTACCTTCCTTTCATCATTCATTAAATCATACATGGTGTTATAGTGTATAGCATTTTGTTCATTCATTATACGCTATACATCACTCGACTTCATATATTCATTCACGAAAATAAAGAAGAATAGAAGGGAAGGAACGTGAAGTGAGACTGGAGAGAGAGAGAGAGAGAGAGAGAGAGAGAGAGAGAGAGAGAGAGAGAGAGAGAGAGAGAGAGAATGAAAAAAAAAGAATTATACACGCAAATCAAAATGTAAAGAAAAAATAAAGGGAGGGAATGTGAAAATGAGACTGGAGAGAGAGAGAGAGAGAGAGAGAGAGAGAGAGAGAGAGAGAGAGGTTATCGGGAAGGGCCGTCTTAGGATCATATTTCCTGGACGAGTGATTCTTTTGTGGCCATTAATCAATTCTCTCAGTCAGTCTGGTTTTGCCTCCTCCTCCTCCTCCTCCTCCTCCTCCTCCTCCTCCTCCTCCTCCTCCTCCTCCTCCTCCTCCTCCTCCTCCTCCCCCCCTTGCGCTCGTATTCCCTCTTATGTTTCTCCTTTTCTACTTCCACCTCCTCCTTCATCCCCCTCCATCACATCTCCTCCTCCTCCTCATACTCCTCCTCCTCCTCCTCCTCTGTAGGCTCATTCTCATCTTCCTGTTCTCTTATCTTCCTCCTCCTCCTATTCCACCCTCCTATTCTATCTCCTCTTCCTCCACATGGCTCTTCTCTTTCTTCCTCATTTTCTTCCTTTCTATCTCTTCCTCCTCCTCCTCCTCCTTCTCTTAGTGTCCTTCGTTCTGTTCCTCGTATTCTTTCTCCAGCTTGTCCCTCCTCCTCTTCTTCCTCCTCCTCCTCTCTTCTTCTTCCTCTTCCTCCTCCTCTTGGCGCAATAAGAAAAGCAGCCGAACAGTAATGATACGTATTAAAACAATTTCACGGGTGGTCCTGCCGCGAGTGTTGCTGGAACGTGTGGGAGATTAATAAAAGTCTGAACCGCACGCACACACGCACACACACACACACACACACACACACACACACACACACACACACACACACACACACACACACACACACAGAGAGAGAGAGAGAGATGATTATTGTGGGGAAAGTGAAACGAAATTTGCAATAACGTTTTTAAGGCTAAGCAGAGAGAGAGAGAGAGAGAGAGAGAGAGAGAGAGAGATATTAATGACGTAAATAAAACAAAGTAAGTAAAGTAGATGTAAAACTTTCTTAAACTTGCAAAACAAAAGAAAGACAAAAATAAAAGTGAGAATCAGAGAGAAAAGGACGTGAGGGAGCAACTCAGTCCACCACTCAGGAGGAGGAGGAGGAGGAGGAGGAGGAGGAGGAGGAAGGGAAGAGAGAGAGACAGAGACAAGAGGCGGGAAAGGACAGGGAGGGACAGAGTTGTAAAAGAAGGGGGGAATGAAGAGAGAGAGAGAGAGAGAGAGAGAGAGAGAGAGAGAGAGAGAGAGAGATTCACATTTCACCCCGTCGCCGCGTCTGACATCGAGCTGGGATGTTTTATTTCACTTTTTAATACATTTTTTTTCATGTTCCTAATTTTTACTCCTTCTTTTAAGTCATCCCTCCTTCCTTCTCCTTTCCACTCCTTCTTTCTGCCTTGAAACCTAACAAATTTCCCACTTATTACCCAGATTTATCATTATTTCTTTCACCTTTTTACATTCTCTCCTTCTTTTTTCACTTCCCAACATCTGACCTTTCGTATTAAAAAAATGTGCCTTTATGTTTGACTTTCCACACAACATATGACTCTGTGGGACTTTAAAGGACAACTGTACCCGTGAAACACAAAGAGAAAAGGGAGGGCAGACTGGGAAAGGGGTGGGAGGGAGGCAAAGGGAAGGAGGGGGAGACGAGGTGACAGGGAAAAAGGGGCGGTGGTGGTGATGGTGGTAGTGGTGGTGGTGGTGGTGGTAAGGGTGGAAATCCCTCTCGTAATACACAGCCACTCGTATTTGTGCTCTTGTAATGCGCCCAGCTGACTACTGCTTCCCTGGGGCATTGTGGGTACTGACAGCAGGAGCACGAGGAGGAGGAGGAGGAGGAGGAGGAGGAGTGTGGGGAATAAAGGAGGGAGGAAGGGAGAGATCGATATTATAGGCTATGAGAGAGAGAGAGAGAGAGAGAGAGGGGAGGGAGTTAGTTTGATATAGCAGTAGAAGGAATAAAGGCAAGAGGAGGGGGAGGAGGAGGAGGAGGAGGAGGAGGAGGAGGAGGAGGAGGAATAATAAGGGTTCGTATGGGCTAAGGGCTAGAGAGAGCTCCCAGGACGGCCGCTTCAGGGCTTCAGAGCTTCAGGAAGAACAATACAAGGGGAAGCTTCTACTTAAATCAGCGAATTATGTTTAGAAATGGAGTGGAAAGGTTCACTATTGTAAGAGAGAGAGAGAGAGAGAGAGACACACACACACACACACACACACACACACACACACACACACACACACACACACACACACACACACACACGTCACCCTATCTCACACACAAGTAGGAAAGAAAAAAACATCAAAGAAAAATAATCAAAACATATAAATAAACAGTAAGTGGGAGAGGGGAGAGTGATAAAGGAAGGGAGAGCAAGGGAGAGGAGACTAGGGAAGTGGAGAAGGGAAGATAATGCAGGTGGATGGAAGAGGAGTGAAAGAGAGGAAGAGTAAGATAAGGCGAATAGAAAATGTGTGTAGAGAGAGAGAGAGAGAGAGAGAGAGAGAGAGAGAGAGAGAGAGAGAATTATTAACGCTTGTCTCTTTTTTCAGTCTTCGTTTCCTTTCTCTCATCCTCCTCTTCCACATTATCACTTGTTCTTGTTCCTCCTCCTCTTCTTCCTTCTCCTCTTCTTGTTCATCTTCCTTCATCTCCACTCCCTTCATAAAATGCTCTTTCCTTCCCCTTCCTTCTTTCTTTGTCATTTTTTTAGTCTCCTCCTCCTCCTCCTCCTCCTCCTCCTCCTCCTCCTCCTCCTCCTCCTCCTCCTCCTCCTCCTCCTCCTCCTCCTCCTCCTCCTCCTCCTCCTCCTCCTCCTTATCCTTCTCCTCTGTGTTTCATATCCGCCTGGAAGAACGAAGCCAAAATGTGGATAATACTGCAAGATCTCGTGTGTGTGTGTGTGTGTGTGTGTGTGTGTGTGTGTGTGTGTGTGTGTGTGTGTGTGTGTGTGTGTGTGTGTAGGACGGTGGTTCAAATTACTGGTTTATTACAATGGAATCTTAAAATGACTCTTGTGGTAATTGTCTTCGAAAATATTTGGAGTAATTATTCGTTTTTTTTTTTTCGTATTTTGTGGTTTTGTTATTTTTTGTTTTTGTTTTGTTAATTGGTAGTGATTTGTGTTCAATTACTCGATTCCTGGTAAGTGTGTCTTTCTGGGTAATTCTCTCTCTCTCTCTCTCTCTCTCTCTCTCTCTCTCTCTCTCTCTCTCTCTCTCTCTCTCTCTCTCTCTCTCTCTCTCTCTCTCTCTCTCTCTCTCTCCTAATTTTTCCTTCCCTTTCATCCTTGATTCTTCCCCGATGCATATTTATTCCCTTTCCTCCTCCTCCTCCTCCTCCTCCTCCTCCTCCTCCTCCTCCTCCTCCTCCTCCTCCTCCTCCTCCTCCTCTACGTTGCCTCAAATTTCCCTCTTGTGCTCCTATATGTTTTAATTTTCCTCCTTTCTTTCCCTCCACCTCCTTACAAAGTACTTAGTTTCTTTCCTCTTTCCTCCTCCTCCTCTTCCTCCTCCTCTCTTCCTCCACTATTCTCCCCACACTTCTTCCCCATCTACTTTGTTCTTTCTCCCCTCCTCCTTTCTTTATTCCTCCCCATTTGTGTTTCCTCCTTACTCAGTTTCCTCACCTCCCTAAACTCCTCCCCATCTCCTCACTGTTATGTCCTTCCTCTTCTTCCTCAGCTTCTCCTCCTGTGGCTCCTTGAAGTTCCTCCTCCCCAGAGCTTCTCCCCAAACCTTTCTCTCCCCCAGAAGGTCCAAATATGGGTAAGGACTCGCAACACTCACACCTCTCCCATTACCCTCGTGCCTTCAGGGTAATTGTAGTGTAAAGAGTAGGTCTGAGTGCCCTCCCAACCCACCCCCACATCCTCCTCTTCCTCCTCCTCCTCTTCTTCTTCTTCTTCTTCTTTTTCTTGTTATTATTATTATTATTATTATTATTATTATTATTATTATTATTATTTTTTTTTTTTTTTTTTTTTTAGTGCCCTGCCCAGCCCCCACCCATCCTTCTCTACCTCCTCCTCCTTCTTCTTCTCCTTCTTCTTCTTCTTCTTCTTCTTCTTCTTCTTCTTCTTCTTCTTCATCATCCTTCGCTGTCGTGTCTACCGCTGTCTGTCGTCTCCTGGTTGCTCTCTCTCTCTCTCTCTCTCTCTCTCTCTCTCTCTCTCTCTCTCTCTCTCTCTCTCTCTCTCTCTCTCTCTCTCTCTCTCTCTCTCTCTCTCTCTCTCATTACTCGTTTCTATTGTTTTCTTGTGTCTCTCAATCCTCTCTTTCGTTTCAACATTTCTTTCTTCTTCTTCTCTTCTCCGTCCTCCTCCTCCTCCTCCTCCTCCTCCTCCTCCTCCTCCTCCTCCTCCTCCTCGGCAATGACAACAGGGACAACACTGAACTCTTCTTTATTAAGTTAGAAACACACACACACACACACACACACACACACACACACACACACACACACACACACACACACACACACACTTTACATGCAGCAGCCACCCTCCCCGCCAGCCCTTTGACAGACAGGCAGGCAAACACACACACACACACACACACACATAACAAGAGCGTAGGTTCCTCATTCGTGTTTACCGAAGGCCCCACCCGTGAACCCCGATAGACAGAACTCGATAAGGTCCCCCTCTTCCTCCTCCTCTACCTCCTCCTTCACCACCACCTCCTACGTCTCTCTAACCTCCGTTTCAGCCACTCATTTCCTCTTCTCTCTCCTAACCCCAGCCTTTTTCTCCCTCACTCTCTCTCGCTCTCTCCCCCCGCTCTCTCTCACTCATGCTGGATGGAATAAGGACAAATAGACTAGCAGAGTTCCTTGTATTAGCTGTTCCGTATTGGTTATAGTCGGCCAGGCAGGATATTCAACGTAAATAATAATGGCTGTGCCGCGCCAAACCAGCTCCTACAGGGTGGTGCGGAAACATGTGTCCCGCCAGAGCCATTCCAGCACGGGGTGAGGCAGAAGTGGTGCACCAGTCGGGTTGTAAAGCTCTGTGGATGTGTTGTAGGGTAGTGTTGGGTTTGTAAAGTGTTGTGTTGGGATTGTGAGTGCGTGGGTGTGTGTGCAGGAATGGTATGGCGCGGGGAAGGCTTCTGCGTCACCCTGTAGTACCAAGGAGGTAGCCCGCGGCGGGGTCTGACTCGTCCAAAAGATGCCTAGTGTTGTCTAGTGAGGAACCCGCAACACTGCTTCCCTTCCTTCCTTCCTTCCTTCTTTCTCCTTCACTCCTCCTTGCTGGATCCTTCACTACTAACTTGCTGACCCTTCCATGGCGTCCCTGTGCTCCCCTGCCGCGTGTGTCCGCCTGAGCAGGGTAGCCAGGGGGAGGGCTGGCAGGGGCGGGCCGGAGGGCAACATTACTACCTCCCATACCACGAGCCCTGAGCCAGGCCGCCGCTGCTACGTGGACCTCAAGACTCGAGTCACTCCCAGGACCTCAAGCCGCATTACATAACCTATTGACTATCTCTCTCTCTCTCTCTCTCTCTCTCTCTCTCTCTCTCTCTCTCTCTCTCTCTCTCTCTCTCTCTCTCTCTCTCTCTAGCATGTGTTAAAAATGCGTTTCCATCTTCCCTTTACTAGCTTACGTCATTTCTCTCTCTCTCTCTCTCTCTCTCTCTCTCTCTCTCTCTCTCTCTCTCTCTCTCTCTCTCTCTCTCTCTCTCTCTCTCTCTCTCTCTCTCTCTCTCACCTGTCGTGATGTCAGCCACTAAGTCAACTTGCAAACTCACACGACATTTGCAACATTCCCTTTGAGAGAGAGAGAGAGAGAGAGAGAGAGAGAGAGAGAGAGACTTACCTCATTACTCAGTAGAGAAAGCCCCTCAGGCTGCTATGATTAAGACCAATACTTCTCTCGGATTTGCAGAGACTAGGAAACTTTCTCTCTCTCTCTCTCTCTCTCTCTCTCTCTCTCTCTCTCTCTCTCTCTCTCCCTCGGGCACTTTCCTCCCCTTTTCCCTCTCGCTGTTATCTTTCTTTCTCTCTTTTCCCCTCTGTCTTTCTATCTCCTCAACTAATTTTCTCATTCATTTCCCTCTCCCTTTCACTCTTGTCTCTTTTCCCTTACTCTCTCTCTCTCTCTCTCTCTCTCTCTCTCTCTCTCTCTCTCTCTCTCTCTCTCTCTCTCTCTGTCCAGATTCTCCTCTTCCTCTTAACTCTCTTTCCTTTATTAGCTTTCCTCTTTACACTCTTCCTTCCCTTGCCCTCTTCCTCTTAACTTTCCTCTATTGACCTCTTTCGCAGTCTCTTCCTTCTTCTACTCCATCTTCCTTTTCCCATTTTTCTCACTTCCCTTGTTTTTTGTCTATTTTCTTTTTTGTGTTCCGTTTTCTTTCTTTTCTTTAATTTTCTTACTCATTTCTTTTTTTTTTCTCTCATTTTATTTCCTTGGTTATTAGTTTTTATCTTCCTTTTTTGAGTATTCCATTGTTTGTTACTGTTATTATTGTAGTATTAGTTGTTTTTATTTTTTTTTCTCTCCTCCTTTTCCTCCTCCTCCTCCTCCTCCTCCTCCTCCTCCTCCTGCCGCTCCCCCAGTCACCATATGTCACAGAGAAAGCGCTGTTCTGATTGGTTGAAAGGCGATACCCCCAATAACCAATAAGGAAAGAGTACTGGGGAGGAGGGAGAAAGTATAGGGAGATATGGAGTGGGGAGAGAAAATAATTAGAGACAGGAAGAGAAAGAGGGGGAGAGAAATGAGGAGAAAACTTACATATTACTGAAAATTTTGAGGTGTAAGAATTAGAGAGAGAGAGAGAGAGAGAGAGAGAGAAGCATCTAACCAGTGGGGAGTTAAGTAGGAAGGGGAGACGGAGGGAGAAAATGAGAGGCCAGGGGAGAGAAAAGTATAGTTAGGGAGATGGGAGAGGGAGAGGGAGAGGGAGAGGAGGATCCTTAAGGTCATTGTCAGGGTTCACACATTGAGGTCACAGTGAAGGGGAGCTTATGGTGGGGAGGGGAGGTGAGGGAGGCATGGAGGGGAGGTAAGGGAGGAATGGAGGGGAGGTGAGGGAGGTATGGGAGGAATGGAGGGGGTTTCTCTCCATATATGTAACTCCACATGTATATTATTTTTCATTTGTTCTGCTCTCTCTCTCTCTCTCTCTCTCTCTCTCTCTCTCTCTCTCTCTCTCTCTCTCTCTCTCTCTCTCTCTGATCACACATATTCTCTATCTTTTCTTCTTTTCTCTTTCTCATTTCCGCGCTATCTTTGCATCTATCTTTATTATCTGACGCTCTCATGTTTTCTTCATTTTCTTCCTTTCTCTCTCCTCCTCCTCCTCCTCCTCCTCCTCCTCCTCCTCCTCCTCCTCCTCCTCCTCCTTGAAAAGAGCCTCCAAACTCCTCATCACTATCTGTAGCCAGTTATAGTTATCAAACAGCCTCGAAAGGACCAACAGACTCCTCTCCTCCTTCTCTCCTCATCTCTCACAAGTCGACTCCTCTCCTCCTCTCTCTCTCCCTCCATTCCAAAGCCTCCCCAACAAATATAGTTACCCCAGCCTTTCCTTCCCCCCCGTCCCTCCTCCCTCCGTGGGCAGGTGTGTTAATTGGCCGCCTCGCCGTGCTCTCACCAGGTGTTTGTACAGGTAATTGTGGCCTCATAGCTGCGTAATAATCGGCGACTCTGGACACTTAAGGTACATTTGTGGAGATAATATTTTCACAGCACTAGCGATACTTGGCGATACGTGGCTTGCTGTGGGAGATAAGCCAGTGAGAGAGGGAGGGAGAGGGAGAGGAAGAGGGGCTGTGTTGTGGTTGTGAATTTTGTGTTTGGTTTTATTGTGGTTTTTGTGTTTCTGTGATTGTTTTGTTGTTGTTGTTGTTATTGTTGTTGTTTGGTGATTTTGTGTGTGTGTGTGTGTGATTTTGGTGTTTTTGTTGTTCATTTTCTCTTTTTTTTTCAATTTTTCGTCTTTTTTTTCGTTTTAGTTTGTGTGGTTTTGACTTTTTTTAGTTTCTTTAGTTGAATTTTTTTTTAGTTTTTTTTTATTGAGTTTTGTGTAGTTTGTGCGTTTTGATTTTTCTTTTCTTTTTTTATTTGAAGCTCATTTTTTTTATTTATTTTGTTCTTTATTTAATTATGTGTTATTTTTTATTTTATTTTAGGGTTTGTCATTGAAGTTTTTTTTTTTTGTCTATTCTAGTTTTCTTTACTTTTATATTCATTTTGTCTTCTTATTTTCTCTTCTTTATAATTTCTCTCTCTCTCTCTCTCTCTCTCTGTCACTTCAAACCGTCCAAAGTTCACAGCTCATAATTAACCTTCAGCCTCACACACACACACACACACACACACACACACACACACACACACACACACACACACACACACACACACACACACACACACACACACACACACACACACGGCCTGTAATTATCTAGTTATATGTTTTACGGCTCCACTAACGACAGGAAGGAGGCGGCGCTGGGATTGGTGCAAAGGAAATGTGTCCCTCGCTACCTGATTGGCTCAACGACGCTGCCTCAACCCCCCTCCCCACCTCTCTCTCTCTCTCTCTTTTTTTCTCTCTCTCTCTCTCTGATGTGACATTGTTTAAATTTATTTTTTTTTGTGATTTAATCTATGTATGTTTATGGAATATGTGTGTGTGTGTGTGTGTGTGTGTGTGTGTGTGTGTGTGTGTGTGTGTGTTTTGTGGGTGGAAGTTAGAAGAAAAGTTTTCATGCACGTGTGTGTGTGTGTGTGTGTGTGTGTGCGTGTGTGTGTGTGTGTGTGTGTGTGTGTGTGTGTGTGTGTGTGTGTGTGTGTGTGTGTGTGTGTGTGTGTGTGTGTGTCGGCCTGGCCTTGTCGCTGGTGTGGATGAGTGATTGCGTCATAAAGTATAATAGACTTAATTAGGATATATAGCGACGCCCTCCCCCCCCTTCTTATAAGGACACACTGCTACAGGAGGAGGAGGAGGAGGAGGAGGAGGAGAAGGTGAAGATAGTAAAGGTGAAAATAACATACAGGGGTCAGTCAGTCTTCCCTCTCCCTCTCCCACACTTCCACCTGCTCCACCTCTTCCAGCTCCTCCTCCTCCACCTCATCTCCGCCTCCACGTCCATCTCCTCGTGCTCCTCCTCCACATGTTCCTCCTCCTCATTGGCAATTCACTCTTGGCGGGGTAGTTAAGCTCACCTGTCTCTCCTTAATAGACAGGTAAATGATTCGGTCCCGTCTTACCTGGCCTCTTGTCTCCTCCCTTCCAATGACGTATTAACTCGGGATTAGTGGAGAGCAGGGGAAGGGCGGGGCGCGGGCTGACGGGCTGCTTCTCACACGGGCGGCGGGAGGAGTGGGCGGGAAGACACAGCGAGGCAATCCAGCTGGTTACTTATATATGGTAGCAAGATTCTCCTCTCTCTCTCTCTCTCTCTGTCTGTCTGTCTGTTTGTCTCTCTCATTTTTTGTTTCTGTGTTTTGATTTGAGGTTCCTTTGTCTTTGTCAGCTTTTTTTTTTTGTTTAATTTTTGTTTATTGTTATTTTTGTTCTTGTTGGGTAAAATTATGTTTTTTTTATTTTCGTGTGGTTTATGTGTTCTTGTTTGTTTCGTACGTAATTCTTATCTTCTTTCTTTCGTTTATGCGTTATATGTGAGTCTTCTTCGTGATTGTTTGTCGTTACTCTTATCGTCATCTTCTTCTGCGTCGTGAATCAATATTTCCATCATCATCATTATTTCCTTCCACTTCCCTCTACGTACTTACACGACCGCCATTACGTATTCCCTTTGATGTACTTATCTCTTAGACGCAATGACACACACACACACACACACACACACACACACACACACACACACACACACACACACACACACACACACACACACACACACACACACACACACACACACACACACACACACACACACACACACGAGTAGTTTATAAAAGTGTTCCGGTTTTAACTCTCTTTCAGTCTTTCGCGACTCGCCACTTCCGGTCCCAAAATTAAATAATAAAGTTGCCTCGCATACAAAATTAGCCCAATAGCCCACCCACCGCCCACCTGCCCACCTGCCCACCCACCCATCAGCCCGCCAGCCCGCTATAGTCCACCAACCCGCCCATCCACCCGCCAGCCGCCCACCCAACCAGCCACGTCAGTAAAGGGATAAAAAACTGCACGGTGGGAACATAGAAAAAAAAAAGTGTGTGTGTGTGTGTGTGTGTGTGTGTGTGTGTGTGTGGTTTCTTGTTGCATGTATATTGAAGGAAATTTCTCGTGTGTGTGTGTGTGTGTGTGTGTGTGTGTGTGTGTGTGTGTGTGTGTGTGTGTGTGTGTGGCGTTTTAATATTTGATGAATGCAACTTTTGTGCTCATCAGAGAAGCGGAGTGTCGTTACACACAGCCGCGCAGAAATGACGCACACGACTCAGAATTATTGTTGCAAAGTGGGAATTTAAAAGTATGCGTTGAAAATGTGTGTGTGAGTGTGTGCGCGCGCGTGAGTGTATATATGTGTGTTTGTGTGTGTATGTGTATGTATGTAAGGTGAGTTTGTACACAGTGTATTGACCGTGTAGAGAAAGCGAGCCTCATAATGTTGACGAAGCGCAGTCTCAAACTCACGTTAAGGCGACACATTTAATTCACGACTCTCAGAATAGAAACGTGACATTAATTGACACATATGACGGCTGACGGACACAGATACAGACACAGCGTATCTTTGCGTCCCTTGCTGGCTGGCGGGTCACTGGACGGTCACAGGAATTCATCGTGCTCTGACCTTTGAACTTATCCGCCCGAGAGTGATTTGACACGAGGCGTTAAACCTAGAAATAATCCTGTTCTCATTGAGGTTATTGCTATTGTTACTGTTATTTTACTACTACTACTACTACTACTACTACTACTACTACACTACTCTACTACTACTACTCCTACTACTGCTACTTCTATTGCTATTTCCACTACTACTACTACTACTACTACTACTACTACTACTACTACTACTACTACTACTACTACTACTACTGTTCCTACTCTTCCTTCTACTACTACTTTTACTCCTCCTTCTAGTACTACTACTACTTTTATTATTATTATCATTATTATTATTATTATTATTATTATTATTATTATTATTATTATTATTATTATTATTGTTGTTGTTATTATTATTATTACTACTATTGTTATTATGTTAAGCCTGGAGCGGTCTTTGATCATTAATTCGAGGAACTTACGAAGCTCCTAATGAAAGCCTGCAGGGATTGAAATACATAAATAAATGAATGAGTAATTATTGCAAAGATAACAAGACCCGTTCGTGGAAGGAAACTTGATACACTGACAAGAGACTGACTGACTCACCGCCCACTCACTCACTCACGCAAGCACTCACTCTCTCACTCACTCACTTCAAGCAAAGATCAGCTACCTCACTTACTCACTCACTCACACCCATTCACTCACTTGTAGACCAAACCGACCGTCTAACAAAACTTTTTAATGAAACAAACTCCTTCAACACACACACACACACACACACACACACACACACACACACACACACACACACACACACACACACACACACACACACACACATTCTCTACATCCCTCCCTCCATTCCTCTTTCCCTTCTTCACTTACTCCAATCAGTTTTAGGGCCAAGCAACAACCAGACTGACTAAACTAACACTTTCTTAACCAAACCAACTCACTCACGTCACTTCACTCACAGCCACTCGATCATTCACTCCCACAAGTCTTTGGTCCGTATTCAGAAACCCTTTGCTCTCTCAACACGACTGTTTTCCAAGGCCACAGAGATGATTAGCGAGGTTTCCAAGAGTGTTTATTCAGTTAATAATATAGAAATCTTGTCACTCTGCTTCTAGAACTGCAAAAATTAGTTAAAAATCTCGTGTAAATTTAAATAAAGGCTTTTGAAATAGGGAAGGTAGAGCATAGAGGTGTTTGAGAATAAGAGTGTTAGAACATGCAGTCCCCGCTCCTACCCTCGCTCCTGCCGCCACTCCTGTCCCCTGCTCCCGCCCCCGCTTCCACCCCTGCTCCCGCCCCCGCTTCCACCCCTGCTCCTGAATCCCGCCTCTGCATCAACCGCCGTCGGGTCGCCTGGCACTGTTTTGCTGTGATCGCGGCAACACAACATGAGCTTGATGATTTAACTTGCTGATGGAAACTGTATCGCTGAGGCAAGTTTGCTTCTCCCTCCACGAACAGCTAAACGTTAACTAATGCAAGGCAAACTGTGGAAACACCGCCGCCAGGGAGAGAGAGAGAGAGAGAGAGAGAGAGAGAGAGAGAGAGAGAGAGAGAGAGAGAGAGAGAGAGAGAGATTATGCCTGTACAGAATCAAAAGAAAATGAGTTGCAATAGTTATCACGACAGTATATGATAATAGGACAGTAATGATGATAGTAATGATAATAACGACAATAGTAATAATAATAAGAAATAATAATAATAATAATAATAATAATAGTAATAATAACATATACTCAGAAATAAGAACAATTAATCATGAAGACAGAAAGAATACTAAACAACAAAAAAAAGAGGTTGAAAAATGAAGAAAAATATCGAAAAACATAACCGGAACAAGACAAAAGAAAAAAGAAAGAAAGGAAAAAAAAATTCAATGAACCCGCCAAGTAAAACACGGAAAAAAAACGAATATGAAAGATGAAAAGGAAACAAAAATTAATTAGCGAGCAGTGAAAGGACAGGTAATGGAAGCAACAGGTGAGAGGAAGTGAGAGAGTGGGAAGGAAGAAAGGAGAGGCATGAAAAAGACGGAATGAAGGACAACAAAGCGAGGAGTTAAAAAGACCACAAATGGAGACTCGGGTGCATGTTTTTGTTGTTTCCTGCAAGAGAGAGAGAGAGAGAGAGAGAGCTGGTGCAAGGAAATTTTTAGGGTGTTGGTAAGAGAATATTTTAACGTTGCAGAGAGAGAGAGAGAGAGAGAGAGAGAGAGAGAGGGTTAACTTTTTAGTACGAGTGAGAGAAAGTCAGTTTGATGGAAGATTTGAAGTCCAAGTTCCCTGAATAAGGAATCCATGTCATGTCTCCTCTAGTGTTACTGTCTGGAGGAAGAGGAGGAGGAGGAGGAGGAGGAGGAGGAGGAGGAAGAGGAGTGTAAGACAATAGAAGAGTACACGAGATGATGTAGTGGTGGTGGTAGTGGTAGTAGCAGAGAGAGAGAGAGAGAGAGAGAGAGAGAGAGAGAGAGAGAGAGAGAGAGAGACTTGCTGGATCTTCTCGTCAGTGAAAAATGGACGTTTTGCTTTCTTTTTTCACACTTGACTCCTGCTGGGAAGAGGAGGAGAAGGAGGAGGAGGAGGAGGAAGAAGAAATGAAGAAGAGAGGAGAAAAAAGGAAAAAGAGGAGGAAGAGAAGAAAAAACATCAAATAAATAGTAGTAGAGACCTTTTTTTTTCACTCGTGGTCAAGTCTACATCTCTCTCTCTCTCTCTCTCTCTCTCTCTCTCTCTCTCTCTCTCTCTCTCTCTCTCTCTCTCTCTCTCTCTCGGTGGACATGGTGACAAATACGGGTTGTCTTCTGGTGTAAAGGGAGGCGTGGGGATTGATGAGGCAAAGGGAATCAAAGGGAAGCTCAGAAAGGGACAATTGATGGCCTGGCTCGCGAGGGAGAAGGAGGGAGAGGGAGAGAGGGAGGGGGAGAGAAAGAGGGAGTGGGAGTGGGAGGGATAATGAATAAATGTGAAGCAACAGAGAACGTGTGAATTGAGTTATGAATCATTGCCATTACATACAGTCCACATACATACATACATACATACATACAGTTCTACATACATACGCATATACATACGTAATGTTCATTAATGTGTTGTGGAAGTAATTTTTTTTCATTCGTTTACTGTTGCTTTAACCTCTCTCTCTCTCTCTCTCTCTCTCTCTCTCTCTCTCTCTCTCTCTCTCTCTCTCTCTCTCTCTCTCTCTCTCTCTCTGGAACTATTTTCAATTATCTCTTTACACTGTCTTCATTCTCTTTCTTTATTCTGTTTTATGCACTTATTTTCTTCTCTTCTCCGATTCTGCTCTTCACACACACACACACACACACACACACACACACACACACACACACACACACACACACACACACACACACACACACACACACACACACACACACACACACACACACACACACACCAGACAGCCAGATGTGCTCTTTACGTAGGCTCATTTCGTCTCCCGCTGGTTTCTCGGCGGGAGGAAGGAAGAGCGCTGCGATGAAGTACCACTGGAGGGTGACTGGGCCGCTACGCCTGTGTTTTGGCTCATTCGCGTCACGGAGGAAGCTTGTCTGTCAATAGCCCGAATTCTGAAACTGTTTATTCTCACCATCACTGCTTTCCAAAGGCTGTAGGTGAAGATACTCGTGTTTTTAGAGTACTTTTTATTGTTCTGGTGATGGATTGGCGTGAGTTTTAGTTTATTGTATGCTGAAAATGTCTTGAAAACCCGCCTAGTTGTCTCTGTGGCCTTGGAAAATTGTCGTAGTGAGATGAGAAGGCGAATACGGTCGAATTTTATGTCCATTTGCAGTACTTAACGATGGACAGGTTTGGTGAACGTGCATGTATATTCATGTTTTGTAATGCGTTGAGCTAGTGGAGTCGCCTTTCACCTTCTCCACACTGGCTGATTAATGTAGCGGGCGTGTTTCTCTTCTCTTCAAGTTTGGGACGGTAAAGATATCGAGGTGGCAGGGTCTGAGCTGGGACATTCCTGGGATTCACGTCAGCGTTGAGAGATTGGCCCGCACGGTGACAGGGTTATCAGCGCCCTGTTCCTCCCTGCCACGATGCGCTGCGCTACTCAGGTGCTGGTGGTGCTGGTGGTGGTGGTTGTGGTGGTTGTGGTGGTGGCTGTGGTTGTGCCGGTGTTGTTGTTGGTGGTGGTGGTGGTGGCGGTGGCGGTGGTGGTGGTGGTGGTGGTTGTGACGGCGTTGGTGGTGGTGGTGGTGGTTGTGTTGTTGTTGTTGTTTGTGGTGGTGGTTGTGGTGATGGTGGTGGTGGCGGTGTTGTTGTTGTTGTTGGTGGTGGTGGTGGTTGTGGTGATGGTGGTGGCGGTGGTGTTGTTGTTGTTGTTGTTGTTGTTGTGATGTCGCTGGTGGTGGTGGTGGTGGTGGTGGTTGTGGCGGTGGTGGTGGTGGTCGCCTCGCTCTGACTTGTAATGCTGGCCTGTAGTTGCTTTAACCTTTTTTGTTATGCGCGGCTTGACGAGGCAGTACACGCAGCATCCGCTATGGCTTTTACTTTAAACGTTTGCCCCCCCCCCACACTCTCTCTCTCTCTCTCTCTCTCTCTCTCTCTCTCTCTCTCTCTCTCTCTCTCTCTCTCTCTCTCTCTCTCTCTCTCTCTCTCTCTCTCTCTCTCTCTCTCTAAGTAGCTAACTCCCTTTACTTTCTTTTCACCAGCCATTAGCCTACGAAAGCAAGAACCATTCTCTCTCTCTCTCTCTCTCTCTCTCTCTCTCTCTCTCTCTCTCTCTCTCTCTCTCTCTCTCTCTCTCTCTCTCTCTCTCTCTCTCTCTCTCCAGACAGACAGTGGCCACGCCCCCTCTCCCGGGACTAATATATACTTGTATTTTATCGTAGAATAAGTGAGGGTCGAGGCAGCCAGAGAGAGAGAGAGAGAGAGAGAGAGAGAGTTTTCCTCCATGTCGGTACAAAAAGGAAGAGTCCCCTAATGGCGCAGCACGCAGACGAAAGCAAAAGTCTGAAAAGGCGAGTCAGTCTGAATTTTTAGAGGTCACCTGAAACTCGCGGCTTTTTTTGTGTGTGGGAGAGTCCGAGGCTGGAGTAGGCGGAACGTGGGCTGCGGTGACTTACTCTCTATTGCGGGACTTAAGGAGAAAGAGAGCACGTGAAGGAATGGCTGGCTGGGCTCCGGGAGGGGGAAAAAAGAAGACATACGTGTTTTATCCATTTCTTCCTACCCGCAGATAGCGATGTGCGGAGAGATTAGGAGCGAAAAATGGAATAATGGACAGCCACGATATTTTCTGCTTCATAATGTGGAGTAGAGGAAGAGTGAAGGAATGTGAAAGCTGTATCTTTTTTTATTTTAATCGTGATAAAATGAAGAACTACTTAGAGGACAGAGAAGGAAGTTGTGAATATGCAAATAATCTCTCTATTCTGCACATTTCTTTAAGTACTAGGATGAGCGCAGACCAAAAAATTGTAAGAATATAAAAGAATAAAAATGGAGGGATAGAAAAGATGCCACATATTTTATCAGCTTACAAATGGAGAAAATGTGAATATATAAGCTGTTATTATATACTGCTGATTTTGTATCCATTATTATTATCTATTTATCTATGCAAGAGTGTTCTGGTAAAGAAGATAAAATAGCGGAGGCGAGTAAGCATGAAAAGGTAGGAAAGACATACGTGAAGGTAGTAAATGAATGAATAAGTAGTTTGTTTTATACCCTTCAGTAGTGGGGCACATTTTTACCTTGATTTGTGTACAATTAGACCATTTTATTGATGTTAGGAAGGGTTTATGAAGGTCTTTTTTTTTTTTTTATACTCGTATATATACCACTGTGGTGTTTTCACGAGAATTTATGGGCTAAAGGGGATACTTTTTTGTGGTACCTCCAATCTCAAAGCCCACCCGCTAGGAAACCGTTGCCCCGAGTGAGGAAACCCAACCTACACTCGGACCGTGGACAGGATTCGAACTCGTGCGCTTAGAGACCCCTCGGACCCCAAAGCGAGCATGGTTCCACTGTACCACGGCGTCCCGATGAAGATAAATGCCCAGAATCATCACTTTTTTAACCCCTTCTGTACTGGGACACATTTCTACTTTTAGATTTGTGTACGATTAGACTATTTTATTGACATAAGAAAGGATCTATGGAGGTCAGAACATTAATGGCCAGAGTCTTCACTATTTCAATCCCCCACGTAAATATTTGAAGCACTATAAAATCACCAAATATTAAGCAGAATGAATATAAAAAAAACGCGTCATGGTACTGAACGAGTTAAAAGTAAAGGGAACCATGCTTGCTTTGGGGTTCGAGGGGGTGTCTCCAAGCGCATGGGTTCGAATCTTGTCTACGGTCCGAGTGCAGGTTGGGCTTCCTCACGCGGGGCAACGGTTTCCTAGCGGGTTGGCTTTGAGATAGAAGGTACCCCAGAAAGTATCCCCTTTAACCCATAAATTCCCGTGAAAAGTCCACAGGGTATTAAAAAAAAAAAATGTAACGAGGCTCACTAAAGGCGTCAGTCCCTAAGTAAAACAGTGCAGCCCCTCAAAAAAAAAAAAAAGAGCCGGAGAAGAGTCTTGAAGCATAATGACCAAAGAGTAAAAAAAAAAAAACTCATACAAACCCTGGAAGTGAATTAGACTCTTTGGGAAACTCTCTCAAGAAAAAAAAAAAATATCATAAGAAGCGAAGGAGAGAGAGAGAAAAAAAAAGATAAAAAAGTGACTCTGGTGCGAAAAATTCTTAAGTTTAAAACACTGGGAACTTTTTTTGTGTGGCAAGGAAGACACCGAGACATTTTATGCGAGAGTGTAGGCGGGGATAAAGATGTCCGGATTTTCCACACAGGGAATAAACCAGGAACTTATTTTGCTTCAGGAAGATACTGGGAATACTGGGAATAGTGGGAATGCGAGTCTCGACCTTATGCCTCGTACCTCACGCACTGGGTAGAGAGAGAGAGAGAGAGAGAGAGAGAGAGAGAGAGAGAAAAGAGGAGATACAGCTATAAAAGGAGGAAGTGGAGGAGGAGGAAGAGTTAGAATAAGAGGTGGAAGACAAGGAGGAGAGCAGGAAGAATGGGAAGGAAAGTAGCAAGTAAGGAGAGGAGGAGGAGGAGGAGGAGGAGGAAGAAGGAGAAAAGAATAGAGTAATAAAGGGAATGGTTAGAGAAGAGAGGAGTGGAATATAGGAGAAAGAAAGTAAAACAGATGCAGGAGGAGGAGGAGGAGGAGGAGAAGAAGAAGAAGAAGAAGAAGAAGAAGAAGAAGAAGAAGAAGAAGAAGAAGAAGAAGAAGAAGGGGGATGAGGAGGTAGGGGTGATGTAACAGAGAGAGAGAGAGAGAGAGAGCATAGAATTAAACAAGAGGAAGAAAGAGGACGAAGAAACGAAGAAGA
>NC_059286.1:10131139-10141139 GCF_017591435.1 Portunus trituberculatus
TCCACACACCTTTCTTTACACACACCACAATGTCATTCTACACTGCATGGGGACTGGGGACTGAGTGGGCCTTTTATATACTCTGTTTTGTCATCCTTGGCTAGTCTTTCCCTCTTACATAAGCAAAAGAGTATTAAGTGACTGCCTGCCTTACTCCACCAGCCTTCCACTGTGCGAGTTAACTGCTTATCGTCTGTCTTTGAAATATCCCAGGCTGGCACGAACACCCGGAAGAGGACCAGGAGGAGGAGGAGGATGGAAGGGAGGAGGAGGGAAATTACTGCGGTGACAGGAAGGGGGAAAGGGAGGGTAAAGGGGCAGGGAGGATAAGTGGGAGAGAGAATGGTGTAAAACAAGAGAAAGAGAGAGAGAGAGAGAGAGAGAGAGAGAGAGAGAGAGAGAGAGAGAGAGAGAGAGAGTAACCAGTAAATACCAGCCAAGCTTCCCTCCTGATTCCATCATGCTCATTAACTTTTTTCCCTTCCGTTCACTACTTTTTTTCATTTCCCATTCATTCCTCCTCCTCCTCCTCCTCCTCCTCCTCCTCCTCCTCCTCCTCCTCCTCCTCCTCCTCCTCCTCCTACGTGTTTCACATTACTCTTCCCTCATTCCCTCCTACGCACACACATTTTATGATCTCCTCCTCCTCCTCCTCCTCCTCCTCATCCTCCTCCTCCTCCTCCTCCTCCTCCTCCTCCTCCTCCTCCTCCTCCTCCTCCTCCTCCTCCTCCTCCTCCTCCTCCTCCTCCGTCTCCTGCTCCTCCTCCTCCTCCTCCTCCTCTTCCTCTTCCTACTTAATTTGACCTCTCCTTTGCTTTATATCCCAAGAGAGAGAGAGAGAGAGAGAGAGAGAGAGAGAGAGAGATTAATGCGTCCCACACCTGAGAACTTCTGGCTTGATTGGCAACACTGATTAACGTTTCAAGGTGTTACCAAGTCCGCAATGAGCCAGGCTGTTTCCTGTTTCTTTGTGTTGTTGTTGTTGTTTGTTGTTGTTGCTGTGGTGGTGGTGGTGGTGGTAGGAGCGTTAATAGTAGTGGTGTTGGTGGTAGTAGTGTCAGTAATGATGGTACTATTACTATTATTCTTGTTAATTGTAGTAGTAATAGTAATAGTAGTAGTAGTAGTGGTAGTTGTTGTTTTTGTTGTTGTAGTAGAAGTAGTAATAGTAGTAGTAATAGTTGTAGTAGTAGTAGTAGTAGTAGAAGTAGTAGTAGTAGTAGTAGTAGTAGTAGTAGTAGTAGGAGTAGTAGTACCAATAGAAGTAGTAGTAGTAGTAGTAGTAGTGATAGTAGTAGTAGTAGTACTAGTCGAAGTAGTAGTAATAGTCAGAGTTTTATCTCTCTCTCTTTAAGCTCTCTCACCTCTTGCTCTCTCTCTCTCTCTCTCTCTCTCTCTCTCTCTCTCTCTCTCTCTCTCTCTCTCTCTCTCTCTCTCTCTCTCTCTCTCTCTCTCTCTCTCTCTCTCTCTCTCTCTCTCTCTCTCTCTCTCTCTCTCTCTCTCTCTCTCTCTCTCTCTCTCTCTCTCTCTCTCTCTCTCTCTCTCTCTCTCTCTCTCTCTCTCTCTCTCTCTCTCTCTCTCTCTCTCTCTTTTTTTTTTTTTTTTTATTTAAACATAATTTATACAGAAGAACATGTACCCAAAGGCGCACTGTCGTGTGCTACCTATTCTAAGGGTACTACAATCTATTTCTCTACAATATTTACAAGACTTAAAAATAGAAAATATACAAGATGGTCAGCATGTAAATGGAGCACTGTTCTTTTCACTTCACTAGCACTATTCACGCACTGCACTACACTGAGTGTCACGTCACAAAGAGTGTCAGAGGAGTTGGCAGTGTCTGTCTCCACTTATGTGCCATCAGTTTGACACTGTGTGTTCATCTCCTGGACGTGAGGCACCGCGGCCGTGAACAAGTTCCACATCCTGGAGACGCGTCCTGCGAAGGTGCGTTGATGCTGACACCCGTGGGATCGCGGCACCTCTACGGCGTCACCACCATTGAGCACCGTTCTCGTGCTCCGTGCGGTGACTCTCAGAGGATGACGCAGCCCTGCCAGATGTGGCACTCTTTGCACCTGTGCCTTATGGAACACTACGATTGCCGCCACATCTCTGCGGTGTTCCAGTGAATCAAGGGGACGCTCAGGCTCTGGGTGAGGTGGTATTGCAGCATCTACTAGCCGTATGGCGCGGCGTTGGATGCTGTCCAGTCTCCTTCTGTGTGTGGCGGCACAGGACATCCAGGAGAGAGCTGCGTACTCAAGGTGGGGCCGCACCTGTGCCTTGTACAGCAGCAGTCTCCCCTTCCTGTCGAGGAAACTGGCGATCCTTCTGAGAGCGGAGATCCTGTGAGAGGCTTTCTTGGCAATGGATTTGACATGGCTGTCAAACCTCAGCCCTCGATCCACCTCCACTCCAAGTATCTTGACGTCATCTTGGAGTGGGAGAGCAGCAGCGCCAAAGACAACTTTCCTGCCATTGCTGCCATGGCGGCTGGGGACCGAGAGACAACCATTGCCTGTGTCTTCTCCGGCGCGAATGTCACTTGCCAGCGAGCACCCCACTCCTCTATCACTCGTAGCTGCTGATTGATGGCCTCAGCAGCCCGCCCACTGTCCTGGCGTGGATAGGTATAGGAGAGGGTGCAGTCATCAGCATAGGCCTTGACTCCTGGCAGTAGCTGGAGAAGATCATCCACGTAGATATTCCACAGGAGTGGGCCAAGAATTGAACCCTGTGGCACTGATGCCTCCACAGGCAGGGACTCAGATGTTTGCCCGTTGACAACCACCTTGAGGCTTCTGTCCTGCAGGTAATTTCCCAGGAGTCGTAGCAAGCCACCCTGGATGCCTTTAGCACGAAGCTTTTCCAGTAATCCGTTGTGCCATACTTTATCAAAAGCTCCAGCTATGTCCAAAGCAACCACTATAGTGTCCTTGCCGTCGTCGAGGGCGTCCTGCCACTGCCTGGTGAGAAGCATCATTAGGTCGGAGGTTGACCTTCCAGGTCTGAACCCAAACTGTTGGTCTGAGAGGAGGGCATTGTCCTTGAGATGGCTACACACCACCTCTGCCACGACCCTCTCAAACACTTTACCCACCACTGACAACAGGGATATGGGTCTGTAGTTTTTTGGGTCCGTCCTGGAGCTTTTTGTGTGCAGGAACTACTCGAGCCTCCTTCCACACTGAAGGCCAGACGTTTTCCCGTACACAAGTTGTGAAGACTTGGGTGAGAGGGGCAGCCAGTTCCTGGGAGCATCGCTTCAGCAGGTGCGGGCTGATGTCATCAGGGCCGGTAGCTTTCTGTGTGTCCAGCCCCGCAATAATCGCTTCACCTGCTGATGCGTCACCTCCACCATGGTGACAGTCTTCTCACATTGCTGGACCAGCTGAGGCGGTGGCTGCTGTGGATTCCCCACCTTCATTTTTCCAGCAAACAAGGAAGCCAGCAACTGTGCCCTCTCCTTACTGCTGGTGGCGACAGTACCGTCCTGCTTGCTGAGGGAGGGATGGATTCTTGGTGGCCAGTTCCTGTTTGTCCTTAACAAGGGACCACCAAGTTTTGTTTCCTACGCCAGTGCCACACAGTTTCCGGCGCAGGCTTTCCTCCCACTTTTTTAAGGCCCACTTGCTGGTTACCACCATCCTCCTGCATGCAGCCCTATGCAAGTCCTTGTTGCGCCGAGTCGGGTTCCTCTTGTAGCGGAGCCAGGCAGCATACTTTGCCTCAGCAGCAACACGGCAACGGTAGCCAAACCATGGCTGATCCGTCGGTCTGGTGGTGTATTCCCTGTGTGGGACGTGGCGTCTCTGGAGGGCGAGAAGGTGAGAGGTGAGTGCAAGTGCTTCACTCTCTGCTCCTCCCTGTAGCAGAGTGGCCCATGGGGTGTGGGTCAGGTCGCGGCGCAGGGAAGCCCAGTCTGCTTTGTTCCACAGCCAGATGGTGCGGGTGGTGGCCTCGTCCCGAGCCACGCCCACTTCCAGCTGTGTCAGTACAGCGTGATGATCAGAGCTGCCCACGAGCCCCAGCTGATGACACTGAAGCTTGTCCTCCTGGTAGTCTGAGATGACAGGGTCTAATGTCCCTCCTCGTTCATGTGTGGGGAAGGTGACATGATCTGTCAGACCCTGCACCTCAGGAGATTCTCGTAGGCGTCTCTTTCCAGGTGGTGATTGAGATCCCCCACAATCAGCACGTGGCTGCAGCTGTGTGCCATCATCAGGTTGTCTAAAGTCTCAGTCAGGTACAGGAGTGAGTCAGGCCCTTGTCGCGGGGGGCGATACAGGGCACACAGTAAGAGGGCTGAGCGGTCTGCCAGCGTTACTCGGAAGTACATCATCTCCATCAGTGGAGGCGTGTCTATGTCGAGTAGCTGGGCCTGCATTCCTTCCTTGAAGCAGACAGCCACTCCACCTCCTGTTCGCTCCTGTCGGTCCCTCCTCACCCAGTGGGTGAAGCCCTGCATCCTGCCATACGTGGGCTCCACCTCACTGTTCAGCCATGTCTCTGTCACCACAACAACGTCTGCATTGTGTCGTTGCACACAGTTGTGGTATAAGTCTGCAAGGTTAGTCCGGAGACCACGGACGTTGCTAGAGACGACCTTTAGTTGGCGGCGGGGCAAGCTGGCTGTACCATGGTGAGGGATGGTAGTGAGCGAGGCCTGCTAGTCCGAGGTGGTGGTTAGGGTCCGCGGCCGACTGCTGGTACTGGTGAAGAGGAGTGGTCCACTGCCGCCCCTGGCTCTGATTCCAGATACCAGGCTGAGGAAGGAGTGGGCGAGGTTGTGGTAAGGACTGAAATGAAGTGAGGTGGTGGGCGGGCTGAGGCGCTGCAGGTGGGAAGGGTGTGGCTGTGTGTCTTTCCACCGTAAGGAGCCGCTGTATGAGACGCTCCTGACGTAAATCGTCAGTTCTGGCGTGGCAAGTAGCAGAAGTGTGTCCTTTCCGTGAGCAGTACTCACACACTTTTGCCTTGGCTCGCTTTTGTGTCTGCTTGGTGGCCTGGTGAGTCCTCAGTCCTTCGCTGGACACCTTCCTCGCGTCCTGCTGCACTTCCCTCTTAGTTTTCTTTTTTCTCCAATCTCCTGATGTGGTCTGAGGAGAGGTTCGTGGGCGAACAGAGGCACCGCGATCTACTCCGTTCGCTGTATTTATGGAGGAAGAGTCCCTGCTGCTCTGTGTGGCGGTAGACGTGGTAGTGAGTACCGAGCAGTCACTCTGTGTGGCAGAAGGAGTGACAGTAGACGCTGGGGAGGTGTCACAGTCGCTCTGTGTGGCGATGGAAGCAGTGGAGGTAGGCGGAGCGGTCGTTGTTTCCCGGGCAGGCGAAGGGAAGGTGGAAGTTGAGAAAACAGCTGAGTGGCGGAGCTGTTGCGGTTTATCCGAGCTCCACCACGTCCTCCACCTCTCAGAGTCCTGACAAACCACCTCCCAGTGTTCGTCAATTGACTCTGCGTGGGCGCTGACTGCCTGAGAGCGTGTGGCTACTTGCGTCTGGCGCTGTTTTGACGCTATCAGCCTGTCTGCTACTCTGAGAGCCGCAGCAAACACGTCTCTGTGTTGTATGATCAAGTCTCGGTCGTCCTGGAGGGACTTAATCACACAGTTTTGTTGAGAGGCTTCCTCAGTGAGCTTCTCAACTAGTGAAACTAGCTCTCCTCTCTCAAGCCCTCCCACTGACTCTCCCCACTGTCGTCCGGTAGTGGCGTTGGGGGTGTATCAGTCTCCTCGATGATGTAGGTGACGGGGTCCGGGATGTTTGCTTGGAGTCGTAGCTGCTCCGTGTAGCTACACTTGAAGACTGGCGTATCCCCAAGGCAGCTGTTGTGACAAAGGTTACGGCAGGTTTCCTCGTCACAGCTCACGTGTTGAGTCTTAAGTGTTGCTTTGCCACAAACGCAACACCAATTCTGTGGCTGGTAGCCAGGCAAGTCTCGCCTGGCTATGGGGCGATGGGCGGGGCTAGACATTGAGGGAGAGGATAAGTGATTCCCTGGGGAATTGTGGAGCCAGGTGTGGGGGCGACAACGAGTGTTGGTTCTAAACGACACGTGCGACACTAACACACTCGTGAACACAGACACTGAACACTGGCACAGAACACAAAGCACTTCCCCACAGGCGCACAAAAAACACACGACACTAACTACCTCTCCCACAAGTCAAGCCAAACCAGCCACGGAGAGAGATACAGGTTGTTTAAAAACTACCTTGGAGAGATTTGGCAACTGTGTGCTGCCTTAGGCCTCGCGTCAGGTCAGGCCCGGGTCTCGGTCACTGCACGGGTACAAACACTCTTTTCAAGTGATTTTTCAACACTATTGCAAGGCTTAGCACACCTTACACTTTTACATGGACACCAGGACACTTAGCACTTCAAGCACTGAAATTTTCACAACACTGCACTTTGTTAAACCACTCTCTCTGAGGCACTAGTATTTTCATTTATCTCCTTACTCAGTCTTCATTCTTTTCTCTTATTCTGTTTTATGCTGCTCCTTTTTTTTTCTCTTTTTTTCCTCTCTCCTCTTATTCCGTTTTTCTTCTTCCTTCTCTCCTTTTCTCTTCATCTTCATGACTCTTGGACATTCTCATCTTTTCCTTATTTTCTTTATATTTCCTCCTCCTCCTCTCCTGCTCCTCCTCCTCCTCCTCCTCCTCCTCCTCTTCCTTCACTTGTCCTACTTCTCTTCATTTTACCTCTTCCTCTTCATTTTCTCCACCGCCACAATTCTTCTTTATCCCCCAATCTTCTTCTGTTTCCTCCTCCTCCTCCTCCTCCTCCTCCTCCTCCTCCTCCTCTTCTTCTTCATTCTTCTTCTTCCTCCTCCTCCTCCTCCTCCTCCTCCTCCTCTTCCCTCACATCTTTCTTCTTCTTAGGCACTGCTTTACCACTCACTTCTCATTTTTCTCCTCCTCCTTCACTTCTCCTCCTCCTCCTCCTCCTCCTCCTCCTCCTCCTCCTCCTCTTCCTCTTCCTCTACCTCGATCTTGTACTGCCTCTATACTGTACACAACTATACTTCCTCACCACTGCTCCTCCTCCTCCTCCTCCTCCTCCTCCTCCTCCTCCTCCTCCTCCTCCTCCTCCTCCTCCTTTGTCCCGGTGTCTGAAGAGGATGTCTGGGGCTCCTAACATTCCCATCACCGTCCTTCCCAAATTCCTGAGATTCCTACTAAGATTTTCCTCCATTCCTGTTTCGTTTCGTTAGGATCGGAACGAGAGAGAGAGAGAGAGAGAGAGAGAGAGAGAGAGAGAGAGAGAGAGAGAGAGAAGGGGATGTACTCTTTCATTCTCTTATCGGAGGAAATTTGGATCAACATTCTCTCTCTCTCTCTCTCTCTCTCTCTCTCTGTGTGTGTGTGTGTGTGTGTGTGTGTGCGTTGGTCCTCGTGTTTTATTTCCTTTATTTCGTTTGTATTTCGTTGTTTCCTTTTCTTTTTTTATTTTTTTTTTTTTTTTCAGTTTTCAGTTTGTATATTGCGTGTAGACACATTTTTTTCCCTCCAGTTTGTTGATCTGGCCGGAGATTTTCGTTCAGTTGAGCCTCAAGGAAACATATTGAGCTTGTAACTGTGTGTGTGTGTGTGTGTGTGTGTGTGTGTGTGTGTGTGTGTGTGTGTGTGTGTGTGTGTGTGTGTGAGGGGAGTTGAAGTTTAGTAACATGTAATGGATTGATATAAAGATTCTCTCTCTCTCTCTCTCTCTCTCTCTCTCTCTCTCTCTCTCTCTCTCTCTCTCTCTCTCTCTCTCTCTCTGAAATTCCAGTTACTTTTCGCTTTTCTAATATTCCTGGACTTTTTTTCCTCAGTTTTGCTAATTTTATTTATTCATTCAATGCCAAAAAGTCACATGTGAGATTCAACGAGTTTGTCAAAGCTGTAATTGCTGACTTTCGTGGAAGAGAGAGAGAGAGAGAGAGAGAGAGAGAGAGAGAGAGAGAAACACAGGTTTACTACCACCATCACTACAACCACCAGTCTGTAAACTTCCTAATTCTTCCTCATTTCTCCTCATTGCTCCTCCTCTTCCTCCTCCTCCTCCTTCTCCTCCTCCTCCTCCTCTGCTTTTACTTCTTTTTATTAACGTTTATTTTTCCTTCCTTTCTATTGCCTCTCTGTCTTTGTTTACTTTTACACTTTTGCTCGTTTTACTGAGATAGAAATAGTAGTAGTAGTAGTTGTTGTTGTAGTTATTGTTGCTGCAGTAGTAGTAGTAGTAATAGTAGTAGCTGTAGTAGTAGTAGTAGTAGTAGTAGTAGTAGTAGTAGTTATTGTTGCTGCAGTAGTAGTAGTAGTGGTGGTGGTGATGGTGGTGGTGGTGGTGGTGGTGGTAGACAAGGATAAGGTGAATGAGAGACTGTGATAAATAAAAGAGAAGAAGAAGAAGAAGAAAAAAGGAAAGACTAATGCGTATGTAAACACAAAATGAATAACAATGTGATGGAGTAGCCAAGTTGTTTACATGACGCCTGTAGTCTGTTTGTGTGTGTGCTCTCTCTCTCTCTCTCTCTCTCTCTCTCTCTCTCTCTCTCTCTCTCTCTCTCTCTCTCTCTCTCTCTCTCTCTCTCTCTCTCTCTCTCTCTCTCACTAAGTAGAAAGAGACGAAAGAGGATATGATGCATGAAATAGCAAGTGCGTGTGTGTGTGTGTGTGTGTGTGTGTGTGTGTGTGTGTGTGTGTTGGTGTAATTAGTGAATCACTTGAGAAAATGGCAGGAACTCAGAAAAAAAAGGAGTGTTTGTGAAAAGGAAGAGGAGGAGGAAAAAGAGGAAGAGGAGGAGGAGGAGGAAAAGGAAGACGAAAGGAGGTAAAGGAAAAACAATTGTGGGAAATGAGGAATTCGTCTCTAAATCCCTTTAAAAACACACGAGAAAAGAGAGAGAGAGAGAGAGAGAGAGAGAGAGAGAGAGACAGACAGACAGACAGTTTACACTCTCGTAATGCTCGCAGACAAACAGCGGGACAGACTGACGGACATAAGTAGATGCTTAATGAAATAAAAACACGCTAAGACTGACACATGCAAATTCACTCCTACATAATGCATACACGCTCCCTCACTCTCCATGACACACATAAAGAATACACGGCGAGAAGAGATACATAGATAATGCAATATAAACTAGGTAATTCTTGCCTCTGTGTGTGTGTGTGTGTGTGTGTGTGTGTGTGTGTGTGTGTGACTATTCTTGCTTAGTAATTTTAGTTATTAAGTTGTGTTTGTGTGTGTGTGTGTGTGTGTGTGTGTGTGTGTGTGTGTGTGTGTGTGTGTGTGTGTGTGTGTGTGTTATTTCTTAAGTAAATGTTGTTTCTTTAGGGAAATTACATGTGAAGGAAGAAAGTGTATCTTATTATTATTATTGTTTATTTATTTGTGTGTTTGTTTACTTCTTAACTGAGGCAGAAAGTTGAATAGAAATGTCAATGAATAAATAAACTTAATATAATGTTACTGTTGACTAAAGAAATGGAAGAAACACACTACCACCACCACCACCACCACCACCACCACCACCACCACCACCACCACCACCGCAATCGTAATAAAACCTTTTAGACAACAACATAAACACCATTACCACCACCACCACTACACCACCTGCACCACACAACAACACCACAACAACATAATATTCAGACATTACATTACATAAGCACACCACAGATCCCACACCACCGTCACCACCACCACCACCACCACCACCACCACAACCGCTGCTCTTTTAACAGTGTGTAGCGGAGCGAGTAAGACGGACAGGGAGATGGGAAGATACGTAGAGAGAGAGAGAGAGAGAGAGAGAGAGAGAGAGAGAGAGAGATGTTGACAGGCCTGATTGAGCACAGCTGTCATGGGGGCAGCTGCTGGGGTGGTGGAGGTCCCTTTGAGGATATGAAGAGGGGAGGTGCCTGGTTAACGAGGAGGAGGAGGAGGAGGAGGAGGAGGAGGAGGAGGAGACAGAAATTATCAAGAAAAAGTAAAGGGAGCG
>NC_059286.1:10148639-10161139 GCF_017591435.1 Portunus trituberculatus
GTCTTAGTGCTAACGAGTAGAGAGAGAGAGAGAGAGAGAGAGAGAGAGAGAGAGAGAGAGAGAGAGAGGAAAATTAATAATCAGAAGAGGAAGAGGTCAAATAAGAAAAGGATGAAGAGCAAGGGAATTAGAAATGAAGGGAATATGAGAGAGAGAGAGAGAGAGAGAGAGAGAGAGAGAGAGCAAGATGAGTAAGAGAATAAGAATAAGGGGAAGAGGGAAAGGGAGAGGGAGAGGAAGAAAGAATGAGTGTGGAGAGGAAATGACATAAGATTAGATTAGGAACATTAAGAATAAAGGGAAGGAAAGACGAGGAAACACGAGAAATACAGCAAGGTTAATGAATATGGAAGAGGAGGAGAATGAGAAGGAGGAAGAGGAGAAGCAGGAATAAGATAATCATAGCCAAAACATTTAGAACAATAGTAATCTCTCTCTCTCTCTCTCTCTCTCTCTCTCTCTCTCTCTCTCTCTCTCTCTCTCTCTCTCTCTCTCTCTCTCTCTCTCTCTCTCTACGTGGGTGTCTATGTCAGGTATGAATGTACTCTGCGTGGGTGAGACAGGTGAGGACAGGTGAACTGGCGGCTGATGCATGTACTGTACGTGTGTGTGTGTGTGTGTGTGTGTGTGTGTGTGTGTGTGTGTGTGTGTGTGTGTGTGTGTGTGTGTGTGTGTACTGCAAGTCTTTATACTTTTACATAATCATCTCCTTCAGTATTGGGAGTCACTTTTACCTTGAGTTTTGGGTATGTTTAGGCCATTGTATTGACATTAGGACGGGTTTATGAAAGTGAGAAGATTAATGGCCACAGTCTTCACTATTTTAACCCCCACATGAGTTTCTGAAGCTGTACAGTATAAAATCACCAGAAAGTAAGCACAATGAATATGGATATGTGTCATGCTACTGAAGGGCTTAAGCTTCACGCCACTTCACTTCTAGATAATCCCTTCATGACTGTCTTCTACCTAGCCTGGCACGTTCACTGGAGCTTCCTTTGTTTAGTGTTGACCTAGGCTGGTAACCCTCTTGTGTGAGAGTATATCTGGCAGATTCTTAGTCTTGCCTACACGTGCCTTCAGTGACACGTGGGGCATTATCACGGCCAGTTGTCTCGGTTGTGTTTTGCAAAGTCACGGGAATGTAGCGCTACTGATATTTGTGCCGTGCTGAAGCTGGTGACTTTTGCTGCATGTACTAACGTGTATATAAGGTAATTATTATATATTTCTTGATTGTTTTTCTTTTTCTCTCTCTCTCTCTCTCTCTCTCTCTCTCTCTCTCTCTCTCTCTCTCTCTCTCTCTCTCTCTCTCTCTCTCTCTCTCTCTCTCTCTCTCTCTCTCTCTCTCTCTCGGGATTGGCCTTTCAGTGGGAATTGTTTTCTTTCCTCTATTTTATTTTTTTTCTTTGGTCAGTGCCCCTACTACAGGAAATAATTAATAGTGAGTCTCAGGGCAGAACAGTGAGCGCCTCCTTGTGCCTTGCTGTGTCTCCCTGTGTCTCGCTGTGCCTCGCTGTGTGCCTCCCTGTGTCTCGCTGTGCTTCGCTGTGCCTCGCTGTGTGCCTCCCTTTGTTCCTCGCTGTGTGCCTCGCTGTGTCTTGCTGTGTGCCTCGGTTTGCCTCCCTGTGCTTCGCTGTGTCTCGCTTTGCCTTGCTGTGTCTCGCTGTGCCTAGCTGTGTGCCTTGCTGTACCTTGCTCTGTGCTTCTCTGTGTGCCTCGCTGTGCCTCGCTGTATGCCTTGCTGTGCCTCGCTGTATGCCTTGCTGTGTGCCTTGTTTTGCCTCGCTGTGCCTTGCTGTTCTTAAAAAAAAATCCGCCTCTCTCCAGGATTCTGCAGTGAGCCTGATGTGTCACCGCCCACCTCGCTGCTCACAAGTCCACCTTCACCTCAGCCATTTAATTCACCACCACCACCACCACCACCACCACCACCACCACCACCACCACCACCACCACCACCACCACCACCACTAATTTTCTTATTGTTGACTCATTTGAGGCGCGACAAAACTCATTTATACGAAGAATCCCGCGGGAAATTTTGCTTTTAATGAAATAAATATTTAACATGGAGATGAACACACATAATTACGTAGGAAAACAGGAAAGCCGCTCGTGTTGTCCCACTGCAATGTTTCCAGCACTGTTTTTATTCCCTCTCCTTTTATTCCCTCTAAAGTGTTTCCAGTAAGGATTAACAATATTTCACCCAGAGATTTGTATCAATTATGAATGGAGGCATAATAATGATAATAGTAATGATCATGTTAATAGTGGTGTATCTCTCTCTCTCTCTCTCTCTCTCTCTCTCTCTCTCTCTCTCTCTCTCTCTCTCTCTCTCTCTCTCTCTCTCTCTCTCTCTCTCTCTCTCTCTCTCTCTCTCTCTCTCTCTCTCTCTCTCTCTCTCTCTCTCTCTCTCTCTCTCTCTCTCTCTCTCTGTCTTCTCTCTCTCTCCTCTTTCTCCCTCATTTTTTCTCTTTCTCTTTTCCCTCCCCTCTCATTTCTTATCTCTTCCCCGTCTCTCTTTTCTCCTCCTTTTCTCCTCTTTCTCTTCATTTCTTCCCTTACTCTTTTACCCTACTTTTTCTCCTCTCTTTTCCCCTACTCTCTCTTTCCCCTCTTTTTCAAACTCTTTTCCCCCCTCTCTCTTTTTTGTTTTTTCTCTCTCTTTTTCCCTTAGTAGTGGTAGCAATATCTTTCCCCTGTTTGTCTCACTTCATTATTCAGTTCCGTCAATAATTAGAATGAATAATAACTCGCCACAAATGTATATGTTCCTGTCAATTTGTTCTCATTATGGAACAAATTAGGATGTCATGTCATGCTGCCGATTGTCATCCTCATTTTGCTTCTTCCTTCCCTGCAGGTGAGTGTGTGTGAGTGAGGCGCCGCACCTGTTCTCCCCATGGCTGATGATTACAGGTGAAGGGGATAAAGGGGAGGGCGCAGTGGCCTTTGTCCTCCCTTTGTCCTCCGATACAATACCCTACACTGTCATTTTTCGTCATCCGTGTTATTTTTATTATTATTATTGTATGTGTGTTCCTTGACTTATTTCGTTCTTCGTATTTCCTTCTCTTTTTTTATTTTATTTTCTTTGTTTTCGCTTAATTTACTCTCTCTCTCTCTCTCTCTCTCTCTCTCTCTCTCTCTCTCTCTCTCTCTCTCTCTCTCTCTCTCTCTCTCTCTCTCTCTCTCTCTCTCTCTCTCTCTGGTTTATTATTATTTTTTTTCATTATCTGTGTATTCTGTTTACACTTATTGATTATCCACTGTGTAACTTCTTTTCCTATTCATTTATTAATAGGTTGTATATATTCATTGAAATATTCCTAATTCTTTTTCATATTTGTACACTCTCGCTGTATTTCTTTTGTTACTGTTATTGTCATCTTTACTTAATTACTGCTTGCTATTTTTCATCTATCCTTCCATCCTATTTTTTATCTCCTTTTTTCCTCATTATCACCACCACCATCACTGCTTATTTATCCATTTATAAACTTATTCCTTACTCCGTATCATTTAAAAACTACCTGAAAACAGTCAACCTAACCCATTTTAACTCAATATTCCTCCCACTTTCTCCTCACTCTAATTATCACCTTTACTTAATCTTTACCTGCCATCTTCTACCTAAATCCACCACCACTAACACCTCCTCCTGCTCGTCCTTTTCCTCCATCCCTCATCATTACCTCAAGCACTCAACATACCCTCGTATTTTTACCTTCCATTCCTTCATCAGTCTTTCCGTCTCCTTGTCTCCTTCCCTCCTTTGAAGAAACGCTGAGGACGTCTACTAACTATTTTTTTCCAGGGAGTTAAGAGGAAGTTGGGGTGAGAAAAGACTTGAAGAGGGAAGAAACGTATTGTGTGACAGGAATGAAGCGTCAGCAAGGAGAGTGACAGGGAGAAGGAGGGAGGGAGGGAGAGGGCATAGAGTGAGTGACCTGGAGTGAGGGGGTACTGGGAAGGGGGAAGGGCGGGAAGGGGGGAAGAAAGAGAGAATTGACGTAAGGAAGGAAGAAAAAGATAGGATAAGACAGGTCCGTTCTTCCCTTGTGCACTTTTTTTTTTTTTTTTTTTTTTTTTTTACAATTCGGCTATTTTGTCAACGGATTTTTCATTATCACTACTACTACTACTACTACTACTACTACTACTACTACTACTACTACTACTACTACTACTACTACTACTACTACTACTACTACTACTACTACTACTACTACTACTACTACTACTACATCACCACCACTACAACAACAACAACCACAACTACTGCTACTACTACTACTACTACTACTACTACTACTACTACTACTACTACTACTACTACTACTACTACTACTGCTACCTTTTATTTATATGGAGGTTGTTACATTCTTGTGGACTCGAGTTTGAATCCAGAGAAAATCCAGGAGGAGGAGGAGGAGGAGGATAAAGAGAACGAATTAGGTACGAGAGGGAGAGGATGAGAGAAAAGGAGAGAGGAAAAGAGAAGAGGGAGTAACACATATCTGGGAGAATTAAGAAAGGAGGAAGAAGGATAAATGGGTGAAAGGGACAATGGAGAGAGAGAGAGAGAGAGAGAGAGAGAGAGAGAGAGAGAGAGAGAGAGGTGGATGTAAGGCAAAGTGTAAGGGAGTGAGAGCTGAGGGAATAATGGAGCAAGGGGAGAGGACGAGGGGTGAGAGAGAGAGAGAGAGAGAGAGAGAGAGAGAGAGAGAGAGAGGGGTGAGAGGGTGAAGGGAGAGGCTGGCGTTATGGGGCTCCTCATCAAACTCCCGACCCAAGTTAGATTGGTTCACGGTGAGGTTTGCGCGACCGGGATCAGAGCAGAGGGGAGAGGGGAGAGGAGGTGAGAGGTGAGAGGTGAGAGGCTTTGGTCAGGTGAGAGGAGAGGGGAGAAGGGGCGACTAAGGACAATGGGGGAGAAAGTGGTGAGCGTGAAGGGTTTGGGGAGATGAGCTAATGGGAGAGAGAGAATTGGGGAGAGAAAAGAAGTGAGAGGAAAGAGTGTAGTAAGGAGAGAAGTGGAGGAGAAGATAAAGGATTTGGGTTAGAATCGAGAAGAGGAAGAGGAGGAGGAGGAGGAGGAGGATAAAGGGAGGGAAGAAAGAGTTTGTTAGTGGAGGGAGAGGGGAAGATAGATGGATGGATAGATAGAGAGAGAGAGAGAGAGAGAGAGAGAGAGAGAGAGAGAGAGAGAGAGAGAGAGAGAGAGGAGAGTGCAGACTAGTTCGTTAGGAGAGAGGAGGAGGAGGAGGAGGAGGAAGGTGACGATGAGCTGGAGGAAGGGACATGGTGTGATTGTGTCGAGGAGGAGGAGGAGGAGGAGGAGGAGAGGAAGAGGAAGAGGAGGAGGAGGAGGAGGAGGAGGAGGAGGTGATCAGAGAGAGAGAGGGGAGGGAAATTGGGCGTGTTGAGCGAAGGTTTACATTGAGACTTGAACGTTAAATTGAAGGTCACACTCCACCTATTTGTTATTTATCTTTTTTGTTCGTCTTTACTCATTCTCCTTCAGCAACACGACCATTAACCTTCACTCACCAGGGAATACGGGAACAGGAGGACTAGAGAGAGAGAGAGAGAGAGAGAGAGAGAGAGAGAGAGAGAGAGAGAGCAAAAAAGGAACGTGTACCTTTACTCGGCAGGGAATACGGGAACAGGAGAACTAGAGAGAGAGAGAGAGAGAGAGAGAAAATGGTATAAACTTTGCTTTTAATTAGCAAAGTTTGTTGTTTGAACCCCGAGGCTCTCAAGACCTGCAAACTGTGCCCTGGGCTGATTGAACCAAACTTTGAGCTATATTTATATATATATATATGTGGCTTTTTACCGCCACTCTTGTTGCTGAGCGAGGCCACCGTGACTCGTGACCCTTGACCTGTGACCCTTGACCCTTGATCTGTGACCTGTGATATACTACCTAACCTAATCTTTTTTTTTTCTTTGTGAGCCGTGACCTGTGACCCTTGACCTGTGACCTGTGATATACTACTTGACCTAACCTAACTTGTGATATGTGACCTGTGATTTGTGACACGTGACCTGTGACCTGGGATATGTGACCTGTGATTTGTGACCCTTGACATGTGACCTGTGACCTGTGACCCGTGACCTGTGATATGTGATTTGTGATTCGTGATTCGTGACTTGTGACCCGTGATTTGTGACCCATTGACCTGTGATTCATGACCCCTTGATTTGTGACCTATGACCTGTGATTCGTGACCTGTGACTCGTGACCCGTGATTTGTGACTCGTGACCCGTTTGTGAGGAAAGGCCTGTCATTTTGTTTTTATTTATTATTATTATTATTATTATTATCATCATCATCATCATTTTTATTATTTATTCATTTGTTTTTATATATTCTTTTATTACTATTGTTCAAGATTTTCGCTTTTTCTTTTATTTTTTCTAATTGTTCTTCTCTGTTATTGTTATTATGGTTCATTTTCTATTTTATATCTTCTTTAATTTTTCCTCTCAGTGTTATTATTACTATTCTTCTTCTTCTTCTTCTTATTATTATTATTATTATTATTATTATTATTATTATTATTATTATTATTATTATTATTATTATTATTATTATCATTATTATTATTATTATTATTATCATTATTATTAATATATAGTGAGCAGGACATGAGGTGCGTGGCTGGGAGAGTGTCAGTCTCCTATACATTCCACCACACCACGCACCTAAACGAGGGGGAGGGGGAGGAGGAAGGAGACACCATTGAGGGGGGAGGTGGGGAGGACAGGAGGGTATGCATAGTAGGGAGGTGCGAGTATATTACGGGATGGTGACAATGGAGGAAATTACACACACACACACACACACACACACACACACACACACACACACACACACACACACACACACACACACACCAAGACGACAGTGCTATACATACAAGGAGATCGTTGTCTTAAGCACGGGAGGTGGTGGTGGTGGTGGTGGTGGTGGTGGTGGTGGTGGTGGTGGTGGTGATGGTAATGGTGGTGGTACAGAATAGGTAGGAGTTGATTGTGGTGGTGGTCATTTGTTTGGCGACAGAGAGAGAGAGAGAGAGAGAGAGAGAGAACTAGCTGTATAAATCCTTCCCAGTCCTCTTGTTTTTTCCCCTCCCTTGCTTTCACACACTTATTTGCCTGAACACTTTTTCCTCTTTTTCCCCCGCGCGCCGCTAATCCGTGCAAAGGTTGTGTGTGGCACCGCGGCGACTCACAATTCCCGCCTCAATCTCTTTCCAATCCTCGCCACGTAATTACTAGTATTGCCCCGACCTGCCCGAGCCCCTACCTAGCCCTACCATGCCCGTGCCAAGCCTCTACCAAGCGCCTGCCAAGCCCCATGGGAAGGTACTAGGAAGGCTCTGCTTAATCCTGCACCTCAATGAAATAACAGTCCCTTATATTGTTACTTTTCCCTTCTCTTTATTGATAGCATCGTCTTTTTCTTCTTATTCTTCTTCTTCTTCTTCTTGATTGTCTTGTTATTGTTGTTGTTCTTCTTCTTCTTCTTTATCTTCATTTTTTTCTTTTTTCTTTTTTTTTTTTTCTTCTTCTTCCTCTTCTTTTCTTTTCTTTTCTTCTTTTTTTTTTTTTGTTTTCTTCTTCTTCCTCTTCTTTTCTTCTTCTTCTTCTTCTTTTCTTCTTCTTTCTTTCTTGTCTTTTCTATTCAACTTACTACTACTACTACTACTACTACTACTACTACTACTACTACTACTACTACTACTACTACTACTACTACTACTTCTTCATCGTCATCTTCTTCTTCTTCTTCTTCTTCTTCTTCTTCTTCTTCTTCTTCTTCTTCTTCTTCTTCTTTTTCTTCTTCTTCTTTAGTGAAATTTGTTTTTCTTGCTTCTTCTGTTCCATTTCCGTAATTTTCTTTAGTTTTTCTTTCTTTATATTTTGCTGATATTAAAAAGTATTCATTTTTTTTCTTAGTTACAGTAATAAAGTTGATATATATAATCTTGTGGTGTTCTTTATCTTTTTATTTCCATTTCTCTTCTTCCTCTTCTTCCTTCTCTTCTCCTTGGTCTCTGTATCAATTTCTTCCCTCATCTGTCTACTTCCTCCTCTTCGTATCTTCGTCCCCTCTTCATTTACTTTGCCATGTCTCTCTCTCTCTCTCTCTCTCTCTCTCTCTCTCTCTCTCTCTCTCTCTCTCTCTCTCTCTCTCTCTCTCTCTCTCTCTCTCTCTCTCTCTCTCTCTCTCTCTCTCTCTCTCTCTCTCTCTCTCTCTCGTCCTTCCTTCCTTCCTTCCTTCCTTCCTGCTTGGTTCTTCCTTCCCTTCGTTAACTTTCTCTGGTTTATCACTCCTCCTCCTCCTCCTCCTCCTCCTCCTCCTCCTCCTCCTCCTCCTCCTCCTCCTCCTCCTCCTCCTCCTCCCTCCTCCTCCTCCTCCTCCTCCTCCTCCTCCTCCTCCTCCTCCTCCTTCTCCTCCTTTGTTTGTGTTTCCTATCTGTGTTATTTCGTTGTTCTTTCCTCTCTCTCTCTCTCTCTCTCTCTCTCTCTCTCTCTCTCTCTCTCTCTCTCTCTCTCTCTCTCTCTCTCTCTCTCTCTCTCTCTCTCTCTCTCTCTCTCTCTCTCTCTCTCTCTCTCTCTCTCTCTCAGTTAGGAGAACTGCATAAATTTATTCTGCCAAAGTTTGGAACCTGATTTGGTTTAATCATGAGTTTCTGAGTCTCACTTGTGTTTGATCTGCTGTGAATTTTCCTCTCTCTCTCTCTCTCTCTCTCTCTCTCTCTCTCTCTCTCTCTCTCTCTCTCTCTCTCTCTCTCTCTCTCTCTCTCTCTCTCTCTCTCTCTCTCTCTCTCTCTCTCTCTCTCTCTCTCTCTCTCTCTCTCTCAACCACCACTTTTAACATAGTAATAATAATAACAATAATAACAATAACAATAATAACAATAACAATAACAATAATAACAACAACATCTATACCATTCTTACCAAGGTTAGTGATAATTATTCCCTTCCCTAAAAATACAAAAAGAAGAAGAAGAAAAAAATAATAAGACTCCCGCTAACAATGTGAATATATATATTTTACTCCCATTCCGACATTTTATTTTGCTTTCGTGTTTTTTTTTTTTACCATTTCAAACACAAGATAATGAAACAAAAAGCTACACACGTGCTCACAAATACCACACGTGACTATGAAATGCACGAAACAAAGAGAAAAAAAAGTGAAATTTGTTGTGGTATGCAAAACTCCAACAAATAACGCAGAGAGAGAGAGAGAGAGAGAGAGAGAGAGAGAGAGAGAGAGAGAGATACAATGTTTACTATCTCTTTTTTGTAAGCTTATTTCAATGTCTAGGCAATAATTGATAGCATTCAGATTGAAGTAAGAAGAGGAGGAGGAGGAGGAGGAGGATTTGAATGTAAGAAGAGGGAAGGAAATTAATGCAATACGTAATTAGTGGCTTGAAGTCTGAGATGAAAGAGAAGAAGAAGAAGAGGAGGAGGAGGAGGAGGAGGAGGAGGAGGAGGAGGACAATTTGGAGACTAGAAGCGAATGAAATGGGTAATTTTTGATAGTGATGTAAGGGGAAGGGGAAGCGAGCTGATGATAAAGGAGGAGGAGGAGGAGGAGGAGGATTCGTGAAATAGTTATTAATGGAGGGAGGAGACAGACAGACAGACAGACAGACGCAGAGGGACAATTGAGAGAAGGGAGGAGAGGAAAAGGGGCAGAGATGAGAGGGAGAGAAACAGAGGAGGGAGGGAGAGAGAGAGAGAGAGAGAGAGAGAGAGAGAGAGAGAGAGAGAGAAATAAAGGAGATAACACAAAGGAAATATCAAGAGGAGAAAGAGGAGATGATAGAGAAAGAAGAGGAAGAGGAGGAGGAGGAAGAAGAGGAGAAGGAAGAGGAGGAGGAGGAGGAGGAGGAGGAGGAGGAGGAGGAGGAGGAGGAGGAAGGGGAAGAGGATAAAGAGAAAGAGAAGAAAGGAATTGGAAAAAAAAGAAAAAAATGAGGAAGAGCTGACGTGAGAAACTGAGATAGCGGAGAAGGACGAGAAGAAGAAAAAAAAGAGGAGGAGGAGGAGGAGGAGGAGGAGGAGGAGGAGGAGAGGTAGGAGGAACAGGAAACATAAAAAAAAAGAAAAAATGTAACTCTGGGAAAGAGAGAGAAAGAGCCAAGGAGAGAAGAGGTCTGGGAACTTGGAGGAGGAGGAGGAGGAGGAGGAGGAGGAGGAGGACAAGGGTGGCCGGTGGTGGTCGCGGGAGTGACAAGGAACAGTTCCCAATTAGACCGAGATAATGGCTGTTCGTGCGCCAATCAGCCTTTTCATCCCGGCTTGTTACAACTCAATAACTTGAAGCCTGTTACGCGCATTGCAGGCTTCACGGGGCGCTGGGCTTCCTCGGGGCTTCACCCTACTCAGTTCACAAGCGCTCTCTACATCCTAGCCTTCTTCTTCTTCTTCTTCTTCTTTTTATTCTTCTTCTTCTTCATCTTCTTCTTGTTTATCTTCTTATCCATTTCTTGTGTTGTCTTCTCCATTCAGTATTTCTCGTTCTCCTTTGCATTTCTCTCTCTCTCTCTCTCTCTCTCTCTCTCTCTCTCTCTCTCTCTCTCTCTCTCTCTCTCTCTCTCTCTCTCTCTCTCTCTCTCTCTCTCTTGACTCACTTTGTTTATTCATCCTATTTTCTCTGCATCTTTCACCTCGTATATCCTCCTCCTCCTCCTTCTCCTTCTCTTTCTCCTTCTCCTCCTCCTCCTCCTCCTCCTCCTCCTCCTCCTCCTCCTCCTCCTCTTTTTTTTCTCCTACTCTTCTTCCTCCTCCTCCTCCATCTCTCCTTTGCCTTCGTTTCATCCTCCCTCACGCCTTTCCTCCTTGCTTTTCGTTTACCACTACCCTGTCCTCCTCCTCCTCCTCCTCCTCCTCCTCCTCCTCCTCCTCCTCCTCCTCCTCCTCCTCCTCCTCCAGGCGGCCCCACACGTCACCGGCCTAACAAGACGGGGACACGAGGCTTAATAGTCCAATAGGGTTGTGGATCTTGTTTAAGATAAAGCTCCTTCCCCAAATAGAGTCCGATACAAACTTGCTCTCTCTCTCTCTCTCTCTCTCTCTCTCTCTCTCTCTCTCTCTCTCTCTCTCTCTCTCTCTCTCTCTCTCTCTCAATTCTCGTGTTTTTTTTATTTTTTTTGCTGAGAAAGTTGTCATTTTTGTGTCTTTTTTAATGTTATTTATTTTATTGTTGTTTTCTATCCTTCTTTTTTTTTTTTGTCTCTATTCTTCTTTCTTTTCTTCATTTTCTTCTTTTCCATCATTTTTGTCTTCTCCTTCCTTGCTTTTTCCTTCATTTTCTTGAATTCGTCCTCTTTTTGTTCCTCGTTATCCTCTTACGTCTCTGTTCCTTTTCCTCCTCCTCTTGTTAGTGGTGGTGGTGGTGGTAGTAGTGGTGGTGGTGGTGGTAGTGGTGGTGGTGATGGTAGTGGTGTTGGTAATGGTGGAGGTGGAGAGGTAGTAGTGGTGGTGGTGGTAGTGGTAGTGGTGGTGATGGTAGTGGTGGTGGTAGTGGTGGTGGTGGTGGTGGTCACTCTCCATGCAGGGGCGGGTCCGGGACCTGCGCTGGTTACGGGCGTGTTGGAAAGCCGCCTTGGTTTGTATTCCCCTGCGCCGCCCCTCCGATGTGCCCCACTTGTACATGCCGACCTGGTGTGCGTGGGCGTGGACGTGTGTGACTCAACTGACGACTTACACACACACACACACACACACACACACACACACACACACACACACACACACACACACACACACACACACACACACACACAAATAAATGTATAAAGTAAACTATTTCTGAAGTTCATTTAACCATCCCTGTCTGACAGAACTAAGCTACTCTCTCTCTCTCTCTCTCTCTCTCTCTCTCTCTCTCTCTCTCTCTCTCTCTCTCTCTCTCTCTCTCTCTCTCTCTCTCTCTCTCTCTCTCTCTCATTTTAGCGGTAAATTCTTGACTAGACGAAGAATGTGTGTGTGTGTGTGTGTGTGTGTGTGTGTGTGTGTGTGTGTGTGTGTGTGTGTGTGTATGTTAAATGATTGCGGCCTGTCAATTATTCAAGCTGTCAGTCTGTCTTTCAAAGCTGACTTTCTCTTTTTCGTTCTCTTTTTATCATTGCTTTCAAAGTTTTCATTTTTTTTCCTCTTCCTAATCTCATTTGAGTGGCATTTTTGATGAAACATTTTAGGAAGAGTGCTACTGCTGTTGTTTCTACTATACTACTACTACTACTACTACTACTACTACTACTACTACTACTACTACTACTACTACTACTACTACATGTTAAAAATAAATAACCCTAAATAGAAGTTACACACAGCAAAAGCAATATAAATGAGTCTTCTGTCACACATCACCTTACTCGTGTGTGTGTGTGTGTGTGTGTGTGTGTGTGTGTGTGTGTGTGTGTGTGTGTGTGTGTGTGTGTGTGTGTGTGTGTGT
>NC_059286.1:10171139-10173639 GCF_017591435.1 Portunus trituberculatus
AAATCGTCTCTCTCTCTCTCTCTCTCTCTCTCTCTCTCTCTCTCTCTCTCTCTCTCTCTCTCTCTCTCTCTCTCTCTCTCTCTCTCTCTCTCTCTCTCTGAACCGCACTTTATATAATTCAAATAACATTGAAGTAAGTCAGACAAAAAGTAGAGTTTTGTACCTTTTTTCATCGTGTTTTTGTATTCAATGTATGTTTCCACCCTCGCAGTTTATGTATATATATATTCCCCCCCTCCTTGTTTTTTATTCATCTTTTATTCCTTTGTTACCGTATTTACTCTGTTCTGTTTGCCTTTCCTCTTTCCCCTCTTTCGTTTCCCTTACCTCTCTTTTCTTTTCTTTTTGCTCTGTCTCTCTCTCTTTCTGTGTGTGTGTGTGTGTGTGTGTGTGTGTGTGTGTGTGTGTGTGTGTGTGTGTGTGTGTGTGTGTGTGTGTGTGTGTGCGCTTCTCGACCTCCTTGTGCTTCCTCTTCCCCTCTTCCTCCTTCCTTCCTGTTTCCTGATTCCTTTTTCTCAACGATGCTTCTCTCTCTCTTTATTCTCTTTCTCTTTCCTGTCCATTCTTTCATCCACTTGTTCGTCCTTTGTGGCTGACGATCTCTCTCTCTCTCTCTCTCTCTCTCTCTCTCTCTCTCTCTCTCTCTCTCTCTCTCTCTCTCTCTCTCTCTCTCTCTCTCTCTCTCTCTCTCTCTCTCTCTCTCTCTCTGTGTGTGTGTGTGTGTGTGTGTGTGTGTGTGTGTGTGTGTGTGTTGGCAACTTTGAATGGTAGGGAAGTGAGCGAAAATTGAATTTCTATTTTTGTTTGTATGTGTGTGTGTGTGTGTGTGTGTGTGTGTGTGTGTGTGTGTGTGTGTGTGTGTGTGTGTGTGTGTGTGTTATACGACCCCTTGTTTCCGCACATATCGACGCATGACCACCACCACCACCACCACAATCCATTAAAATAGTTTCTGCCCACATCCTGACACACACACACACACACACACACACACACACACACACACACACACACACACACACACACACACACACACACACACACACACACACACTCTCTCTCTCTCTCTCTCTCTCTCTCTCTCTCTCTCTCTCTCTCTCTCTCTCTCTCTCTCTCTCTCTCTCTCTCTCTCTCTCTCTCTCTCTCTCTCTCTCTCTCTACACCCCTCATCAGCTATTCACCCTTGCCTCGGCCGGCGCCCATACAGTACTGGGTGCGGCGCGGGAAGCAAGACAGTTTACAATCTCGTTTCGCCTCACGGGAGACAAAATCCTGCGAGAGATGGAGTCGTTATGGTTATCTCGGCGGTAATTTGTGAAACGAGGTGTTGAGCGCCCTGAGTGTCGCCTGTCTGGGGCCCTTCACTCACCTCCTCCTCCTCCTCCTCCTCCTAGCATATGGTCTTCTGCTTACCCTTCATTCTCCTCCTTGTCTTGTCTTCCTTGTTCTCGTCTCCTTCACATTGTCTTATTTTCTAATCTATTCTGAATCATACTCGTTTCTGTCATTTTGTTTTCCTTGTTCTTCTCTTCTTCGTTTTCTTTCTCTTTCTCCTCCTTTCATATAGTATTTTTTTATTCTCCTCTCAGCTCCTTCTTCTATTCATCTTCCCTTTTTTTCTATACTCTTCTTGTCTTCCTCTTTTCTTATTTATCCTCTTCTTTTCCTCTTTGTCCTCCTCGTCTTTGTCTTTCTCCTTCTGTCATATGTTTTTCTATTCCTCTCAGCTCTTTTCCTCTTCCTCTTCTTTTTTTTTCTCTATTCCTCCTTGTCCTCCTCATCTTTTCTTCTTCGTCCTCTTCTTTCCTCCTTGTCCTCCTTGTCTTCGTCTTCCTCAGCTCCTCCTCTTCCTCTTCCTCTTCCACCTCTTGTATGGTAACCTCGCTCTTCTGTTTCCCCTTGAGATAATTAATGTCGACCGGTTATCCAAACAACCAGGAAGGATTTCAAAGTCTGTTGTTGTTTTGTTATCATTTGTATTCCTTTGTGTTCCTTACTTCCTTCTTCTTCCTTATTTCATGTGGCGTTCCTATTCTACTGCCTAGCTCCATCTTCCTCCTCCTCCTCCTCTCTCCTCTTCTCCTCCTCTTCCTCTTCCTCTTGGGTCCATATGGTGTTCTTCCTCTCCTCCTCTGCACCTCTTAATATTTCCCGTCTCAGTTTCCCCTCCCTCTCCTCGCCTCTCCTCGCCTTATCAGCTTCAGCATAAGTTTTTAGTGATATTTCCCCTGTGATGTTTCCCTTCCATGGCCCTTTCTATGTTTCCTTACGGGCTTGCACCTTCCTGTTCTCTCTCTCTCTCTCTCTCTCTCTCTCTCTCTCTCTCTCTCTCTATCTCTATAGTGTTATTTTATTCCTTCTCTTTTTGTGATTTTCCTCTCGCCGTCTCTTGTCTATTTCCAGTCGCTCTCAGTCTTCCTTCCCTTCTCGATCCCTTCTGCTTCCTCTCTGACCCTTTTTGCTGATGACATTCCTTCCAGTTCTTGAGATTACCTCTTTC
>NC_059286.1:10178639-10181139 GCF_017591435.1 Portunus trituberculatus
GGGTACCTTGCGGCTGCTCTTCCCCTCCCCCACCCACACACACACACCTGTCACGCCCACAGGTAAGGTAAACAAACCCAAGCATCATTATCACAGTTTGTACCCGACACTTTGTTCAACGCAAGTTCTGTACAGTGGCTGGTGTGTCAAGCGGTATTAAAAGACACACGGTTGACACAGAAAACACACCAGTTCCCGCAGGCTCTATTTTGAAAGAATCAGGTAGAGATAGATCAATTTTTTTTTTTTTTTTTTTTTATTAGGAAACAAAAAAAAAAAAAAAAAATACGAATATGTTAATTTATAAGAAAAATACACGGAGAAAATTCGAAATAGAAAAGACTCCGCCGAACTTTTGTGTTGTCTGAGAGTCGTTTCGTCCACTTTAAGCAGCCAAAACTTTAAGATTAATGAAGAAAAACACGTCAGACTCAGCGTGAATGTTTCTTTAATTAACACTGGAATAGCGAGTGAGCGATTGTGACGGGAGGGAGAGAGAGAGACTGATCAGCAGCAGGAGGAAGAGGAGGACGAGGAGGAGGACGTTGTGATACTAAAGCTGTAATCAATAGGGAAGAGAAGTAAAACATTTCAGATATTTTCGTTAATACACACTGGAATAGCGAGTGAAGGCTTGAGTGAATGCGAGGAGAGAAGCATTCACCACCACGAGGAGGAGCTGGTGACTTGAAGACTTCTGTAAGGAAAAAGATAAATTAAATTAAACTTTGCATTTATTATTTAACATTACGATAATCAATAGAAATTCAGAAACAAAAATGGGGAATAGTAGAAATAGACTGAAATCTCTTACTGTTTCGTGTATTCAAAACTTCTAGAATTTTATTACAATAGAGAAAAATAAATATTCGAACATTGATAATTTCGAAAACCTTATAATATGTAAATTCAGAAAATTGATAAGGAAAAAAAAACTAGAAAAGGGCTGATACTCGTATCTCTTAATATTTTTTGTTTCCTGTAAATAAGGTTTAAAATTATCATAAAAAAATATTCCCTCGAACAGCTTAAATATCGTTGTTTCACAGCAGGAGAGTAAACCAATGCGTAACTCCTTCAGTACCATAACGCGTTTCCATATTCACCATGCTTACTATTTGGTGATTTTATACAGCTACAAAAACTACTGACGCTGGGATTAAGCTAGTAAAGACTCTGACCTCCTCTGCTCTCCATACACCCTTTGAAATGTCAATACAATCCTCTAATCACACCCAAAACTCAAGGTAAAAATGCGTCCCGGACTGAAGGGGTTAAGTAAAAGTGACCAGAGAGAACGAAGCGGGAGATACAAAACTACATCTTAAGAAACAAAATCGGGGAGAGAAAAACTTACCTTGAATATTAACTGAAACAGGGAACAAGAGACGAGGATTTGCACAAGGAGGAAGAGAAAAGATCATAAGGCTAAAGTTACCTCAAAACTATAATTAACAGAGGTAAAGTAAGCCAAAGATCTCCAATAATTCTTTTGATTGAGTTTGGAGTGGCGAGTAAGTGGACGTGACGCAAGACTTGGGGATCAGCGCGATATGAAAGAGAAGAAGGAAGAGGAGGAGGAGGAGGAGGAGGTCGTGACATTATTGAGGTGCGGAAGTGATTAGGCGTCGCAAAACAAAACCCTCGCTGTGGTAAATGTGGCGGAGGCGGGAGATGGAATTCGCCGCTAGTGTAATTAAGGAAGCAGATTGAATGAAAGAATGACACGATAAAGAAAACGGGATTAAGTTCGATTCTTTGTGATACAGACACAGAGAGAGAGAGAGAGAGAGAGAGAGAGAGAGACAAGAATGAAATGAATCAGACGGTTGAGAAAGAGTTGGATTAATCTGGAATGGTGGACAGGAATAGTGTGGAATATAGCTCGGATGGCCTGGGCGAGTCTGTATTGTCTCAAGTGACGAGGAACAGATGGAGCAATATCTTCTCTTCCGCGCTTCACCTCCACTATTTCAAGAGGGTTTATTTAAATTTCCTCTACTTATTTTGAGGTGTTTTTACAGATCTAGAGGCAATCATTGCTGTGGCCTTGGAAAATAGTCGTAATGAGAGAGAAGAGCGATTTTTATGGTGTTTTTGCAGATCTAGAAGCAGAGTGACAAGGTTTCTACATTATTAATTGGAGAAAAATTGAAAATCCTGCCAATCACCTCTGTGGCCTTGGAAAACAGTCATGGTGAGAGAGAATAGTGTTTCTGAATACTGACCATGGATTTATTTTGGAACAACTTGCTGTGTTGCTGAATCAGTCTGGAGAAATAAAAAAGAAAATTGATAAAAAAACTGATGGCCTGGAATATTAGTAAAAATGTTCCAAAAATACCGAGAACAAAGATTGGCTAATTGATTTGTAGGTCCCTCGACGCTGGAAAGAGATGGAGCATTGCATGAACATTCTGTAAGAAGCTGGAATGGCACGAAATATTGCTAAAATGATCTAAAAAAAATGTAGATATACTAATTGACAATGTTACGTTCA
>NC_059286.1:10186139-10191139 GCF_017591435.1 Portunus trituberculatus
GTCTAGTCCTTAGCACTTTAGCACGCTTACTTATACTAGCAGTAAGATCTTCAGCACTCCTTTTCAGTTCTTCCCTTAGCACACCGACTTAGCACTTCCAGAACCATATTTTAAGCCTTTTATCATTAAACACATCAAATTAACATGACCACCACCACATTTCAAGCTTTCCAGCATTAAACACATCAGAATAGCACGAACAGCACCCTATATTAAGCTTTCCAGCACTAAAGACACCAAATTTACACAACGAGAACCACATTTTAAGCTTTCCAGCACTAAGCACATCAAATTAACACACCCAGCACCCTATATTAAGCTTCCCAGCACTAAGCACACCAGCACAAGTATTTCAGCACAGTTTTTAGTAGGTTCCAGGCCCCTCTTCATGTTCCAGCCAGACTACACCAGCTACAGATTTACAGTTCACCTTCCCCAAAAAAAAAAAAAAAGGAAAAACTCATTATTTGGCGGATTTCGCGAGGTGTTTTCATCCAGCTTGGCATGATTTAGCTGGAATAAATTTTGTCTACCACAGCACACCTGCCACCACAGATACCACCACCACCACCACCACAGCCCCCCTCGCCACAGCCACAGAGCCACCACACTCAATAATTAGAAGGTTTTGCGTGCGTTTTGTGTTATTCTTCAGTCGTTCGTGATAGTTTCTGTTTAATATTCGTAATGAGAGGGTAATTACTCTTCCAGCGTGAGGGGAGAGAGAGAGAGAGAGAGAGAGAGAGAGAGAGAGAGAGAGAGATGACCCTTAAATATGTTCCTCCGACATGACCTAGCCTCGTTTTTGGGCAAGTTGCGTGAGTCCCAAGGGTCATATTCCCAGTAATTGACTCTCATGATCCCCTCTCCCTCCTCTCTCCCTCCCTTCTCCCTCCCTTTCACTCTCTGCCCTCCCTCCCACACTCTCCCTTCTCTCTGTTCTCTCACGCTCACCTCGTCGACGCCCCTTACCATGATCCCCTTTATTCTCTCTCTCTCTCTCTCTCTCTGGATCGTATCATGCTCGTGTGTCATCTTGGGAAGTGTGTGTGTGTGTGTGTGTGTGTGTGTGTGTGTGTGTGTGTGTGTGTGTGTGTGTGTGTGTGTGTCATGCTTACCTGTACTTGCATAGGTAAGACGTCAACCTTTTTTTTCGTGCATATATTTTCCTCACACTTTCTCTGTAATAATATTCTCTCCCTTTTCCTCTCTCCCTCTCCCTCTCCTTCTCCCTCTCCCTATTCCTCTCTCTCCCTCTCTCTCCCTCTCTCTCTCTCTCTCTCTCTCTCGCTCTCCTGTCCTCACCTCAGCTCACCTCACAAACAGACTTAAGCGGCGCGGGGACGCAAATTATAGTATCGAGTATTGATTTTAGTCCAAGTTATCCGTTGGCAAAATGCGGAATATTGCATTAGAGCTTCACGTTTCCAGGTATTAAGGCGATATTTACTCCGCAGGCAGCCTGTAAACACGCCCCGACACACGACTCCCGCCCGAGATACCACGCGCCCGTACAATAATCATAACTTGCAATGAACTCTCCATTCTCACCCTTCGTAAATCCTCGCCGCCTGAATACCGTGCCGCCGAGACGGTCCCCCTCCCCCCCATGGCTTGGAATGAACGCTCTAAGGACTCTGAGAAATATTTAAAAAGACTACGGTGATTATTTCTTTACTTAAGAGTGGTACTGGGAAGGGGCTGAGTAAAAAGAGAAAAAAAGGCACACTGGTTGAAAAGAAGAATTTTTTTAAAGGACTGGCTATACTTGATTATTTGTTTATTTCAGAGTGGTATCGGGTAAGGGCTGAATCAAAAAGATAAAAGGTGCAGTGAAAGGTCACGGGAAGTTTTAAAGGGCTTGCTCTCCGTCATTTGTTTATGGAAGATGAGTGCTAGCTAAAGGCTGAGCTGAAAAGGGTAAATAAAAGGTCATAAAAACTTTTCAACGGCTTGATTTTTTGTTTATTGAAGAGAGATTCTAGAGGACTAAATAAAGATGTTAGAAAAAGACTCATTTATTGACCATTAGGACTTTTAAAGAGCCATAACTAATTAGAAAGGATGTCATGCTTGTTTTCTTCCCTCACTAGAAATTTAAACACCATTAAAATCCCCAAAAAAACCATCTTCCATTATTGCTCGTTGAATAGATAGAAGCCCCATTTAAAATTCCCAAAAATTTATACCATTATAGACTTTAGAAAATTTAAAATCGAGACGGTGAAGTGTTTAAGAATACAGGATCTAAGATTTCTATCCCATTACTGTAGTCTTCCCTTACCTTACCCTCCCTTTATCCCTCTCCTCTCCCTCCTCCTCCTCCCCCTTCTCCTCCTCTTCCTCCTCCTGTGGCCCCGCTGGGAGGCGATCGCTAATAACTGGGATTAAGCTTTTACTTCTCGTCGAAATCACTACTTTACGAAGGTTAGGTCGCCATTATACTCCAGTCCGGCCTGTCTCGGTCTCAACTTTACTTTTTTTTTCGAATTTTCCTTTTTTTTTTTTTTTTTTTTTTTCGTTTTCTTTTCGTGTTCACCAATTTCGCGTCCCGTAAATTCGCTGGGGAGTAAAAGGCCAAAATTGTCTCCCGATATAAAAATGGCGCTTTGAACGTATTTCGCATGTGGCGGTGAGTTATTATTGACGTTATTTTTACTGTAATATGCATGGAGGCACGGGAGGGAAGGAGAGAGAGAGAGAGAGAGAGAGAGAGAGAGAGAGAGAGAGAGAGAAGGGGAATGGAGAAAGAAAAAGGAAAGTCGTAGAGAGAAAAAGGAGTGAAGGGAAGTGGTGCACGGAGATGGAGTTAAAAAGAGAGAGGAAGAATGGAGGGAAGAAAAGATGAGTGAGAGAGAGAAAAAAAAAATACCTACAATAATAAAAGTAAAGCAATTTCCAAGCGTCTGATGTTCCCGCGGCGCCATATGACTTCGTTTTTGTGGCGCCGAATTTTCAGCCGTTCAATCAATCAACCTTTTACTGTCTGTTGTATGGGAAGCGACTATTTTGCTCTCTTTTCCACCATTTTTTTTCATTTTTTTCCCCTTGGTGAGCCGCACGGGCCGGGAGAGGTGGCGAGGTGTGGCCGGGGAGAGGGGAGAGGAGGGGTAAAGGACAGTGGTGATGGGGATATGGGAGAGGAAGGGAGAGGAGAGAACAGGAGGGAAGGGTGAGTAGTCAGGAAGGAAGAGTGAGTGGTACCGTTTTCCTGTTCTCTCTCTCTCTCTCTCTCTCTCTCTCTCTCTCTCTCTCTCTCTCTCTCTCTCTCTCTCTCTCTCTCTCTCTCTCTCTCTCTCTCTCTGTGTGTGAGTGTGTTCGTGATAAAACGGGTATACATATATTTTTTTTGTATCGTTCACTGAAGTTATCTATTTAAAAGCCCATTAGGTGCATAGATACGCCAATATTCGCTTTATTTATCCCACTAAACACCGTGCTTGGCCTGGACAGTTCATAATTCATGCTCTTCCCTACTAGTTTGAAAATCACAAGAGTGGCTTTTACCTTCAACTTACAGTAATTTTAACCCGGTGTGTATTTATCTATTTAAAAAGCCAGGCAAGTTTGCATATACGGGTTATTTACTCAAGGCATTTATGGACTGAAAAATTATGGTTCCCTGTGTGGATCTGGCAATTATTCAAGCGTTTATCTATCAAGAGCCAGTGTTTGCATAGATATGGGGTGTTATCTGAGGTGTCCACGTGCCCGGAAGAACAAAGGTAACGCTGATACTAGTGTTGCTTTGGCCCTGTTGCGCGGCCCACTGGTTTGCATACACGTGGTAATATCAATGAGAATATTCCACGGTCTATAGGAACGGGAGATTATTTTTTTTACTATGTAGCATCTCTCTCTCTCTCTCTCTCTCTCTCTCTCTCTCTCTCTCTCTCTCTCTCTCTCTCTCTCTCTCTCTCTCTCTCTCTCTCTCTCTCTCTCTCTCTCTCTCTCTCTCTCTCTCTCTCTCTCTCTGGTTGTGTGCACCTGCCAACGTGTTCAGCGATGTATGTGCGTGTTTGTGTACCTTTCTGCCTTCATGATCAGTGTTTACATGTATGTTTTGAGGACGAGTTTATGCCTTTTTGGCCGTAAAATGTTTGCTGAATGTGTGTGTGTGTGTGTGTGTGTGTGTGTGTGTGTGTGTGTGTGTGTGTGTGTGTGTGTGTGTGTGTGTGTGGCCTAGATGTGCGTGGCTCTGGATTACACACACACACACACACACACACACACACACACACACACACACACACACACACACACACACACACACACACACACACACTTAACAGTCAAATGCACACGACTCAACTAACGCGATTTTTCATCTTACATTGTTTGTTTTGTACGAAAATGAAAGAAAAATTAAGTTGGTATTGAATTTCACAGGAAGGTCGCGTCTGAAGGGAGAGGAGGGAGGGAAAGAGAGAGGGAGAGAAGTGGAGGGTAGTGGAGGGTGGCGGAGGGCGGTGGGTTATAGGAGGAGGGCGAGGAAGAGGAAAGGGAGAGCAAGTGAGAGCAGTGGAGGGAGGCGGAGGGCAACGAGAGGAGAGGGAACGAGAAGGAGGAAATGAGAGGGAAGGGTGAGGGAGGGAAACGAGAGGAAAGCAAGGGAAAAAAATAGTGGAGTGACGAGGATAGAGGAATGTGAAGGAAAAAGGAGGAGGATTTACGTTAGAGAGATGGATGGAGGGAGGGAACAGGAGGAAAAAAGAAAACGAGTAACGAGCTCAAAATAATATGAAAGAAAAAGGAGAATATTTACACGGAAGCTTCCAACTTAATAAAGAAAGAAGATATGATTTCCTTCGCCTCCCACGATTTAAATGTCTTCGTTTGAATTCCTGAAGCGTTTCTTATGTGATTATTCATAACCTCTCTTTCTTATAATCTCTTAGAAAAACCAGCTAAGTCATTTAGATATAGAAAATTAGTTTCATAATCTTACTTACTTAAAATCTCTTAGAAAAACCAGATAAGTCATTTAGATATAAAAAAAT
>NC_059286.1:10201139-10206139 GCF_017591435.1 Portunus trituberculatus
TGTGTTCCTGTATCGTGCGTGGGATGAGATGGGCTGGAATTGAGTGTGTGTGTGTGTGTGTGTGTGTGTGTGTGTGTGTGTGTGTGTGTGTGTGTGTGTGTGTGTGTGGCGTTTTTGTTTATAATTACTATGTTTCTTCATTTCTTTTTCATTTGTTTACTTTTTAGTTGTATTTTTTTCAACTTGTGGGTGTGTGTGTGAGAGAGAGAGAGAGAGAGAGAGAGAGAGAGAGAGAGAGACACACACACACACACACACACACACACACACACACACACACATATATATATGTGTGTGTGTGTGTGTGTGTGTGTGTGTGTGTGTGTGTGTGTGTGTGTATGTATGTGTGTAAGACCATTGTTAGAAGATTTATGTGCGTATTGATTTGTTTGCGCATGTGCCTTGTGCTCTTGTGTGTGTGTGTGTGTGTGTGTGTGTGTGTGTGTGTGTGTGTGTGTGTGTGTGTGTGTGTGTGTGTGTGTGTTCGAGTATGTATGCAACACATGAATGCAATGAACGTGTCCTGAGAGCGGGTCTTTGATAAACGTACACATGCATACACGTTCATGCACAACAGCCTGTTTGTATGTGTGTGTGTGTGTGTGTGTGTGTGTGTGTGTGTGTGTGTGGACTCTCCGAGAATGGCTTCTTGATAAATGCACGCACACAACGTACACTGCAATAATACACATAAAGTAACACACACACACACACACACACACACACACACACACACACACACACACACACACACACACACACACACACACACATAGGAGATGCATATTCAGTATTTTCTCCTTTAAATTCCATGTCTCTTTGAACCATTTATGCGAAGATTCTCACACCAAGAGAGAGAGAGAGAGAGAGAGAGAGAGAGAGAGAGAGAGAGAGAGAGAGAGAAAAGGTTATCTGAAAGGAATATTAACACACTACCCATAATGAAAATAAAGAGAGCGAGAAAGAAAGAAAAGATGATTCCACCCAGAGAGAGAGAGAGAGAGAGAGAGAGAGAGAGAGAGAGAGAGAGAGAGAGAGAGAGAGAAAGAATAGAGTAAAGAAATAAGAGGAAAGAAAAAGTTGAGGAAATGAAAAAAACTAAAAAGAAAAGAAGGAAAGAAAGAAAATCGGCTTCAAAAAAATAAAATAAAGAAATAAAATAAAGAAATAAAAAATAAAATAAAATAGAAAAAAATAAATGATAAACTAAAAGAAAACAAGAACTATTGAAAAAATGAAAATAAAGGAGAGGAAGACAGAAAGGAAAGAAGGAAGGAAGGAAGGAAGGAAGATGAAGAGGAGTAATGAAATATATATAGGAAGAGGAAGAGGAGGAGGAGGAAGAGGAAGAGGAGGCGGTGGAAGACAACCCAATATTCTATAAAAGTGATGAACAGTCTCGTGTAGAAGAGCTTTTGTGCCCGCCAGCTTTTGCATTTTAGATAAAGGGAGAGAGAGAGAGAGAGAGAGAGAGAGAGAGAGAGAGAGAGAGAGAGAGAGAGAGAGAGAAAGGGGAGAGGAATTAGTGATAAGAGAAAGAAAAAGACAAGAAAAGGGTTTAAAAGGACAACGGTAAAGAGAGAGAGAGAGAGAGAGAGAGAGAGAGAGAGAGAGAGTTAGGGAAAGTTGGGTGAGAGGAAGGGAGGAAGGTTTGTTTACGATGGCGAATGACAAAGAGAGAGAGAGAGAGAGAGAGAGAGAGAGAGAGAGAATGAAAGATGAGAATTTAATTGCCTTCTAGATGAACGAGAGCAGATGTATATTTATTCACCTTTTTATCTTTATTGTACTGTAAGATTAAGCGTCTCTCTCTCTCTCTCTCTCTCTCTCTCTCTCTCTCTCTCTCTCTCTCTCTCTCTCTCAACACTCTTTCCCCATATTCTCTCTTTCTCTCCCTTTTCCTTCCTTTTTCCTCATATGTGCCTCCCTCTCTCTCTCTCTCTCCCTCTCCCTCTCCCTCTCCCTCTCCCTCTCCCTTCCTCCTCTCCCTCCAGCCATGAATCTCTCTCTCTGACATGAGTGTGTGGTGAGTGAGATGGAGCGCGGGAGGGAGGGAGAGGAAGGGAGAGGAGAGGAGGAAGGGAAAATGTGAAGGAAAGAGTTGAACAGAGAAATGGTGGAGGGGAAACAGAGAGAGAGGGAGGGAAGGAGAGAAGGAGGTAAGGAAGTTGTGATGAAGGAGAGAGGAAGGAGGGAAATTGTGATAAAGAAGAGGAGGAGGAGGAGGAGGAGGAGGAGGAGGAGGAGGAGGAGGAGGAGGAGGAGGAAATCTCTCTCTCTCTCTCTCTCTCTCTCTCTCTCTCTCTCTCTCTCTCTCTCTCTCTCTCTCTCTCTCTCATTATTTCCATTACAAGTCTGCAATATGTTTTCTTTGGGTTTTCTGGCTAAAGATGATATCCAAACCTCCTCCTCCTCCTCCTCCTCCTTCTGCGTTTCTTCCTCCTCCTCTTCCTCCTTCTCCTGCATTCCTTCCTCCTCTTCCGTTTCTCAAAAGACCAACACTGCCAGTTATCCCTCCTCCTCCTCTCCTTTCCTCCATTTCCCAGTTCTCTCGCCGACTCAACTTCTCCTCCTCCTCCTCCTCCTCCTCCTCCTCCTCCTCCTCCTCCTCCTCCTCCTCCTCCTCCTCCTCCTCCTCCTCCTCCTCCTCCTCCTCTTACTATTGTCTTGGCGGTCCAAGTCTGTCTTCCGGATTTTTCCTCTTGTTTTGTCTCCTTCTTTCTCCACCGTTTTTTAACCTCTTGCTAACTCGTCCAACTCCTCCTCCTCCTCCTCCTCCTCCTCCTCCTCCTCCTCCTCCTCCTCCTCCTCCTCCTCCTCCTCCTCCTCCTCCTCCTCCTCCTCCTCCTCCTTCTTTTCTTCTTCTTTCTCCTCCCTCGGCATCACCAGCGCCACCTACTACGTCCATGTATTTTTCCTCCTCCTCCTCCTCCTCCTCCTCCTCCTCCTCCTCCTCCTCCTCCTCCTCCTCCTCCTCCTCCTCCTCCTCCTCCTGGAAATGGTACGCGACACAAGACATCTTCACTTTAACACTGCATCAGCTGGAAATTATTGCGAACTCATGTGAGTGAGGAGATGAGTGAGTGAGTGAGGGAAAGAGAGAGGTAAGGAGGGAGGGAGGGAGGGATTGGGTAGGTAGAAGAGAGAAATTGAAGGAGGTAATACTGCAGGGTTGAATGAGAAGGAGGAGGCGTAAGAGGAAGAAGAAGAAGAGGAGGAGGAGGAAGAGGACATTATTAAAACGAAGAAGGATTGTAGATCTTGAAGGCGACTAAGATAAGGCTGGGAAGTTGTAGAGTCAGAGAGAGAGAGAGAGAGAGAGAGAGAGAGAGAGAGAGAGAGAGAGAGAGAGAGAGGGAGAAAGCCTTTGAGGTGGTGTGAAGCGTCAGGTGATCAGACTTCATGCGCTCCCATTCTCAAACACATTCTTACTTTGGTTTCATTATTTCAAAAGGCTTTATATAAATTCACACGAGATTTTTAAGATGTTTTCTAGAGGCAGAGCTACAAGATTTCTACTTTATTAACTGGAGAAACAATCTAGAAAACTCCGCTAGTCATCTCTGTGGGCTTGGAAACTAGTCGTGGTGAGAGAGAAGAGGGATTTTTAAGGTGTTTTTACGCTTTTAGAGGCAGAATGACAAGATTTTTACATTATTAACTGTAGAAGCGCTCTTGAAAACACACTAGTCATCTCTCTGGCCTTGAAAACTAGTCCTGGGAAGACAGCAAGGCAAGGCGACTCTGAACACAGGCCATAAAATCTCGCCTCGTGCTGCTGGTGGGTAATCCATCTGGCGGGGTTGGCGGCACGGACTTGCCATCTCGCCGCCTCACTGCCTCACTGCCCCGCCTTCTTCCAAACTGTGCCGTGTGTCCCCGCTGACTCCCGCACTGGTCTTTTGCTCTCTTAGTAATTTTCAAAGTAGGATACGTGTTTTATTATTTTCCAATCCGTATTTATTTTTTCTATTATTCCTAAGCTGGGTGTTGCGTGTTTCCAGTCATTCCTAAACTAGTGTGCTTATAGTCTTATCTTCTAAACAGAGCTTCGATTACTGAAAGTGATTTTAACCCCGCTCAGTACTGGGATAAATTTTTACCTTGAGATTTGTGTACGATTAGACCATTTCATTGGCATTAGGAAGGGTCTATGGAGGTCAGAATCTTAATGGCCAGAGTCTTCAATATTTAAATCCCACACATGAATATCTGAAGCTGCTTGAATTTCCCAAATAGTAAGCAGAATGAATATGGAAACGCGTCATGGTACTGAAGGAATTAAAACTGAGATGCATTTATTCCCAGCGATTCCCAAAGTCATCCACACTTATTCTTAGCGATTCCCAAGCTGGAACACACTTATTCTAGCCATTCCCAAACTGGAGCACACTTATTCCCAGCCATTCCCAAACTGGAACACACATCTCACAAACAATAGAGAACATATTCCCAAAGATTCCCAAATTGTCATAAAATATTCCCAGTGGTAAACAAACAGGAGTACAGGTGGCGCGGTAGGAGTGGGGGGTGACTGTGGGGAGGGGAGGTTGGGTACGTTGTCACGGTTATGTATCGCTAAGTCACGGCGCGGAGTACCAATATTAATGTTTCTTCTTGGAAATCTTAACTAGGCGCGCGTGTGTGAGAGTCTCGCGGCTTTCTTAACACACAAGCAGCTTAACCGGTCATTATTTACAAGTGGGTCGCTAAGTCGTGTTTGTTAGTGAGTGGGATATTTGCCGCCGTGAAGTGTGTGTGTATTACTAAGAAGTGCTTTGCCGGCTTTATCGATTGGAACATTTGCATTACAAGGGATTGGGAAGGGATAAAGATGGGTGGAAGTGCTTCGCCAAGTATTTCACGTTAGAGACTTAGAGATTTGCCATAATGAAGTGTTTTGCTGGTAGTTATTAGCAAGTGGTTCGCTGAGTTTGTTGAAGTGTGGATGTGGATCGCAAAGGTTTGGTTCGAGGGGAAGGTTTGATTCTCTGAGATAC
>NC_059286.1:10208639-10213639 GCF_017591435.1 Portunus trituberculatus
TCTCTCTCTCTCTCTCTCTCTCTCTCTCTCTCTCTCTCTCTCTCTCTCTGTGTGTGTGTGTGTGTGTGTGTGTGTGTGTGTGTGTGTGTGTGTGTGTGTGTGTAATAACAATAATAATAATATACGGTTTATTAATTTGGCAGTGCAACAAAAAATTTACACTGAAAATGTACAGGCGGGGGACATTAAAACAATGAAATGCTTAACCTAACTATGAATCTAACTTAACCAAGAATTTACTTATTGATTTATTTATTTATGGCTCACACCATAGTGGGCACCGCGCTAAGATGGTACCGGTCAGTGCGCGGTGCTCTTAAGGGCGCCACGTGATTCTGGTGTCAGTGGCGCGGGCAGGGAGAGGCACGTCTGGGGGTAGCAGGTGGCAGAGACGTGGATGATGCAGCAGCCCTTCCCCAAATTTTTCCAAGGCTTCCTGGTGTCTTGTGGCCAGCCTCGGCAGACTCAGGCAGGTCAGGTCAGGGCATCCTCGTAGGACGTGTAGGCAGGCCCAAGGATGACCCTGAACGCCCTCTTCTGAACCGTCTGTGTGTATGTGTGTGTGTGTGAGTGTGTGTTCATGACCCGCATCTATACTTAATAATATTTTCTTCATTCTTCTTTGTACTCCTTCTCCTCCTCCTCCTCCTCCTCCTCCTCCTCCTCCTCCTCCTCCTCCTCCTCCTCCTCCTCCTCCTCCTCCTCCTCCTCCTCCTCCTCCTCCTTAGTGTATCAATGCACTGGAGGAAAAAAATCACAGCATCCATTCACGTCCTCATCTTTCTTCTGTGTATTTTTTTCCTTTTTTCTCTCTCCTCGATAGTCATTATATTTCCGATGAGAGGAAGGAATAAGGGGAAAAGAGAGCGTGTATTGAAGGCTTAGCGATGCAGGGAAAGGATTTGAGTACCAGCGTTTTCTTTTTCAATCTCCTTTTTTTCCACTTTCATTTTCCTGGATACAATTTTCTCTCGTGTTGTGAGATTTGTCATGATGTCTCCTTACTTGTCCTCTTCTTCTCTCTTTTCTTTTTTTTTTTTTGGTTTCATTTGCGTTTCAGTGGTTTTTTTTATTTATTGTGTGTGTGTGTGTGTGTGTGTGTGTGTGTGTGTGTGTGTGTGTGTGTGTGTGTGTGTTGTTTTCATGTAACAGAATTTTAATGTTTGCCTTTTTTTTCATATTTTCAGGTAAGATAACCCATTGAAAGTCATCGCGAGAGCAACGTTCAATATAACAAGTAATCTAAATCTTAAAAGGCTTCGTGTTGGGTTAGGCAGGCATTTCTAGTACTCGTGTTGTCCTTGCTGGGAACTCATGCTTCTGTTACTGCATATTTTTCTTGTGTTTTCTACTGATTTATATAAAGGTCAGATTTACCCTCAGATTTCTTCACTGGTGATTTGTGGAAAGCGAAACTTGGTGATGTCGGTCTTGTGATAGTTTCTACTCGGTTTGTTTATTGTAAATGTGCACACATATATGTTTGTGTGTACAAGTTAGAGTGTGTTCTGGGTGGTTAAACTATTCTTTTATCTAACTGGTATATGTTATGTGTCCATCAGTACACATGAGGGAGCAGGCAAGACAACACACACACACACACACACACACACACACACACACACACACACACACACACACACACACACACACACACACACACACACACACACACACACACACACACACACGTCAGTGGTTAGAGCGCTGGCTTCACAAGCCAGAGGACCGGGGTTCGATTCCCCGGCCGGGTGGAGATATTTGGGTGTGTCTCCTTTCACGTGTAGCCCCTGTTCACCTAGCAGTATATGTAAATCGAGGAGTTGTGACCTTGTTGTCCCGGTGTGTGGTGTGTGCCTGGTCTCAGGCCTATCCGAAGATCGGAAATAATGAGCTCTGAGCTCGTTCCGTAGGGTAACGTCTGGCTGTCTCGTCAGAGACTGCAGCAGATCAAACAGTGAAACACACACACACACGCAAAATTCCAGCTCTTGGCTTCGTATGTTGCTGGTGTAAAGTGATTAGACAGTCTCATGGATCGCCCTTCTACACTTTTACACTATTAAACTGCTCTACTATTACACTATTACACTGCTACACTACTCTACCATTACAAAAAATGAAGGGGTATGCCAGCAAACTTGTGGCGCCAACGTGCGTTTTACTGGAATATGTTTTAAAAGAGCGAGGGAAGTCGGGGTGGTGCTGTCGCCCTGTCAATGATGCAGGAATGCCAGCCAGGTAACTCTCAGCTCACCTGTCGCCGGGTAATTATTATTTCACGCTTTGTACTCGTCACCTGTCACCTGTCCCTTGCATTTGTTGTTCATGGTGCATAATGGTCTGCTGCTGAAGATACAATCATTGGCCATTCCTCTATTTTACTGGTTACCGGAAATGTCACACCTTTGGTAATACAAAAAGAAAACTTTGCTATGTCACTTCACTCTTTTTTTTTTTTTTGCATTATTTTCTTCTATTTCTTCCAGATCAATGTCGTACTAAGAAAAATATCGCTTAGGTGTTCTCTGTCATAGTCTTTTCTTTCGTTTTTTGTTGTGTATTCTCGCATCGTATGGAAAAAGAAGACTTTGTTTTGTCACTTCACTCTTTTCTTTGCCTTGTGTTCTATTTCTTCTAGATCAGTGTCGTACTAAGAAAAATATCGCTTAAGTCTTTTGCGTCACAGTCTTTTCTTTCGTTTTTTGTTGTGTATTCTCGCATCTTTTCCTTGCGCTTGAAGTGTACACTGTCTTTTGGTTTGTTACTCCACATTTTTAAGTCAACACTAAACAAGCTTAGTGCCTTACTGCCTCACTCACTCTTCTTGACATTTCGCTGTAAAGGTTTACGCCTTTTCTTGTGGGTGAGGTACAGAGGGAGCAGCGCCGCAATGGGATGCAGGATTGATCTCAGATTGACAAAAAAATGGCAAGGAAAAGGCAGTGAAAGTCCCTCGCTGCTGCAAAACACGCCTCACACAAAGAGAAAAAGGAATTATTGAAAATGTCACAATACACGGAAAGACCAGGAATCTACTCCCCAGAGAGAGAGAGAGAGAGAGAGAGAGAGAGAGAGAGAGAGAGAGGATAAGGCCGAAGATAAACTGACGGATGAAAAGAAGGAAGGAAGGATGGGAGAAAGAGATGAATTATGGCAGGAATGATGAATGGAGGGAAGAAGCTGCAGAGGAGGAGGAGGAGGAGGAGGAGGAGGAGGAAGACGTGGTGGTGAGGGAGAAGACGTTAGTTGTAGGGGAGAAGGAGGAGGAGAAGAAGGAGGAGGAGGAAGATACTTAACACGGATGAGGAAGTAGTAGTAGTGTTAGGGAAGGAGAGAGAGAGAGAGAGAGAGAGAGAGAGAGAGAGAGAGAGATGAATAAGAAAACGGGTAAAACTGAAAATATTCCACACGAGTGTAAATGATGGAAAGAGTGAAATGTTAGAGAGGTGAGCACCTGACATTCTCTCTCTCTCTCTCTCTCTCTCTCTCTCTCTCTCTCTCTCTCTCTCTCTCTCTCTCTCTCTCTCTCTCTCTCTCTCTCTCTCTCTCTATCTATCTATCTATCTATCTTATTCCTCACTGTGCATTTGTTTTCTTATTTTATTCAGATTGATTTTTACTGTCATTATCCATTTCGTTTGTCTTCCTGAAACACACACACACACACACACACACACACACACACACACACACACACACACACACACACACACACACACCAGAAAGACGTAAAAAGATGTACATACAGATAGAAGAATCAAAGGTTTTTAAAAATAGCACAGGTGAAAATTTTTAATGAAGCGATGAGTGATGGACAGAAGATGAGGGAGAGGCGCAGCGCATACACACACACACACACACACACACACACACACACACACACACACACACACACACACACACACACACACACACACACACACACACACACAACAGATGACCAGTGGCAGAAATAGATTACTTGAGTCTCCGGATAGAATATTTTAGGATTCTGAAGCTGATGATGCGCTGAAATATTGAAATATTGCGTTATTTGCAGTGCCGACCTGGATACATATATGTGTGTGTGTGTGTGTGTGTGTTACAGAAACATTAAAAGAAATAATAAATGATAGAATAAAAATCGTAAGTCACTCGACAAAAAGAGAAAGAAAAAAAACACAGTAAGGAATCAAACATGAAACGAGAGAGAGAGAGAGAGAGAGAGAGAGAGAGAGAGAGAGAGAGAGAGAGAGAGAGTAATCCAGTGTTTTATATGCAAGGTGGATGATGTGCAGGATCTCAGTGTGATAGGAAGGTAGATGAGATATAGCCATATTTATGCACATATAGATGGCGTGTGTGATGGACGGGGTAACACACGCGCCCGGGAAGCAGATAAAATGCCCATAAATTAAATGATTCATGAATGGACGACTAGAAATGGAATATGCTTTGAGAGACGGTGGATGCATGTGGACTTGGGTGGCTATGTAGAGTCTGGACCATCCATCGTAGTGGAGTGTTGACCTGTGAAGTGGTGTCCTGATGCCTTTGTGATATGCAACACTTCACTGCATAATAAACAATTCATGGAGTCTTTCAAAATGTAGTAAAGAAGGCCATGCTAGCCATATTTCGTGTATTTTATAGCCAGTTCAGTGTTTAGAAGTGGCGTAGAACAAGGAAAATCTGGGAGTGGAGAGTGATTCAGAATACGTTTTTACCGATTTAACCCCATCAGTACTGAGACGCATTTTTACCATGAGTTTTGGGTCTGAGTAAACGATTTCATTTACATTAGGAAGAGTCTATGGAAGTTAAAAGATTGATGGCCAGAGTCTTCACTATTTTAATCCCCACATAAGTTTCTGAAGCTGTTAAAGCACCAAATAGTTATCAGAATGAATAGGAAAACGCGTCCTGGTACTCGAGAGGGTAAGAAAGATGTGCCATATAGTAGTGAGAGGGTTAATGGAGAGGGGAGGCAGGGAATGAATGAGTGGGCTGGTGGAGTA
>NC_059286.1:10218639-10221139 GCF_017591435.1 Portunus trituberculatus
GTTATTACGATATGAAACAATGAAGACAGCAAAGGGAACACATTAAACAGCAATAACAACAACAATAACAACAACAACAATAACAACAACACTTCACATCAAATTTTACTATCCTAGACTATCAAGAAATACGTTTTTTTTTTTTTTTTTTTTTTTTTTGCCATTTAAGTCAGTGAAAATTTCGATGTTGATGCCGTGAGATGCTTGGCACAAAGGCAGGTTTACCACCACCACCACCACCACCAACACCATCAACAACAACAACAACGCCACGATACACCACGCTGCCCTTGACCTCCTAATTAATGACACGATACTCAGAGCATTAATTAGAGGTTACTTACTTGTAGGCAATTAAATCTTGGAGGTGAAACGAAAACAGACGAGAAAAATATCTTAGGTGGTGAATAATGCATGGTGTAATTAAAAGAGAGAGAGAGAGAGAGAGAGAGAGAGAGAGAGAGAGAGAGAGAGAGAGAGAGAGAATTTAAACCACGATGAATTAAACAAAGAAATAAGAAAAATAGGTGACTAATCAGACAGAAACCTTTTCTTTATTATTTTTATTTTCATTTTTTTTCTTTTTGATTTGTATTTCTTTTGTTTTTTGTTTATTTCTTTATTTTTACCACCAAAGATGATGTAGAGCGTGTGTGTGTGTGTGTGTGTGTGTGTGTGTGAGAGAGAGAGAGAGAGAGAGAGAGAGAGAGAGAGAGAGAGAGATATTACATACTCCTGATCCTGATAATGATACCCGCCCTTTCTCTCTCTTTTTTTTCTCTCTCTCTCTCTCTCTCTCTCTCTCTCTCTCTCTCTCTCTCTCTCTCTCTCTCTCTCTCTCTCTCTCTCTCTCTCTCTCTCTCTCTCACGATTCACTGAAGAAGCCTCGTGTGTGTGTGTGTGTGTGTGTGTGTGTGTGTGTGTGTAATTATTTATTGGTTATTTTTTGCTTTCATTTTTAATGAATAAGTAATAAAAGTGTGATTTTTTATAGTATGTCTAATTTTATATTGTAGTAACTGGAGGAGGAAGAAGAGGAGGAGGAGGAGGAGAGAACATAGAAGAGGATTAGTCAGCAGGAGGAGATTATTAGTAGCTGCATTAGGATTAAGAGGAGGAAGGGGTAGGGGAGAAGAAGGAAGAAGAGGAGGAGGAAGAGCAACAACGAGAGGAGACAAATAAAACAGAAATGGTCGATAAATTATTTGAAGATGAACAAGAAACACATTCAGAATCTTTTCCTAGAAGCACACACACACACACACACACACACACACACACACACACACACACACACACACACACACACACACACACACACACACACACACACACACACACACACACACACACACACACACACACACACACACACACACCAAGAAAGGTTTCCACATATATTTGGTGACACTCGAGTTGGATCAACGCACCTGACCTCCCTCACACCTGGCCACTCAGGCGATTACCTCTCCCTCTTTCCTCCCTCCTTCTCTCTCTCCCTCTTCCCTACACTCCCCGTCTCTCTTTTTCTCTTCATATCTTTCCTCCCTTCTCTCTCCCTCATATTTCTATCTCATTTTTCCTCTCTTCTCTGCTTCCTCTTCCAAGTCTCCTGCTCTCTCTCTTCTCTCTCTCTCTCTCTCTCTCTCTCTCTCTCTCTCTCTCTCTCTCTCTCTCTCTCTCTCTCTCTCTCTCTCTCTCTCTCTCTCTCTCTCTCCTATTAGTGTCTGGTGGGAAGTGTGTTGGTTCTTGAAAGGGCTTCACTTGTACAAACACACACACACACACACACACACACACACACACACACACACACACACACACACACACACACACACACACACACACACACACACACACACACACACACACACACACACACACACACACACACACACACACACACTATATTTGCACATTTTTCTTTTCAATTTACTCGCATTTTTTCAATCTATATTTTTGAAATGTTTTGATAAATATGAATAATTTTATTTCTTTCTTTTTTTTCGTTATTCTTTTGACTTTTTCTCATTTTTTTTATTTCTTTAGGTTTCCTTCTTTTCCTTTTTTCCTCTTCTTGTTCTTTTTCTCTTATTCTCTTTCCATCCCTTCTTTATTCCCCCTTGTCACTCTCTTCATCCTCCTCTACCTCCATCGTCTCTCCATTTCTTTTCCTTCTCCTCTTCTCTTCCCCTCCTCCTTTTCATTATCTCTTTTCCTCCAGCTTCAAAAAGGAGAGTTGGAGGAAAGAAGTATTTTGGAGGAATATTATGGAGAGAAGGAGCGGTAACAGTTGTAAGTGGAGGAGGGAGAGACGGAGGGAGGAAAGAGGAAGAGGAATGGAGGAGGAAAGAAGATGGTGTGGGTAATACTTTGTGAGCATAAAAGCGCTAAGGTTGTTGACTGCTTATTAGCGGAAATTGCTAACGACGAGGGTAATGTTAGCGAAAGGAAGAGGTAGGGAGGCAGGGAGGGATAAAATTAGAGAGAGAGAGAGAGA